>NC_052354.1:12364769-12443748 GCF_009727055.1 Benincasa hispida
AGCACAACGGCTACTTTGGTATTCTCGTGTGAGAATCCAGAAGTGTGGTTCTATGTGACTTGGTTTAGTGGACGAAACGGAGGAGAACTATCGTGTAAACGATTGAGTAAGTGGGAGATGGCAGATGTCTATCGTATAAACGCTGCCCAATCATAAAACACTATGCGATCGTTTAGCTTAATCGGTCAGCTGAGTGTCTTTCGTATAGAAACACTCCACGATCGTTCTAGTTCTCTAAGATGTCGTTTAGCAAATCTAATTTACTTGACAGACTTATCCGTCAGTAATTTTTTAGAGTGGAAATATCAAAAATATCAACTTCTAAATTTAGGAACAGTTTTTTCTTTTATCTCACGGTTACCGATGAAACACCAATAACCTCCCACTCAATTAGTTATTAGAGAAAAGGATAATATCCAATAATTAATATTATTATAAATATAAATGATAACAACTTACCATACTATATTTATAACCTATAGTTAATATTTCATCTATGAAACATTAAATCATAGCTCTTTTCTTTCCATGGTAACTTAATGTAAATCTCATTTACATTAATCCTCCGCTAGATGTATCTCATATATCATAACTGATCATATCATATATATCGAATTACCTCTTCTCATTTTGAACATTTCAAATAAATACCAAGAACTAATCTTCAACTTGAATAATTCCTACCAGGGGACCTTATGGACCTGTAGCTCGAAGCTCCAATGGTACATGAATAACTGACTAAACTCTTTAGTCACAGGATCCACCATTCGTTAATTGCCAGACACTCCACTAAAGACCGACAGCTGAACTCTCCTTACTAAAGATTATTATGTGTCCATATCAACCATATCAGGGATTGGGGTCATGTCATCTATGGTCATTTAGTGAGATATAAGTTCTTAGTATCAACGACGTTATATACAGAAACAATATATCTATGGTCCGGTCTTAAACAACTCTTTGTATAGGACAACATGCTCGCATGTCTCCACATGAATGGTCATGATCTACCATCTGTAGTAGTTCACAAACTTGCAACCTCTACAAAGCAGGCCATATCCGTATTATCACCAGGATCAGGAATCTCACCTTAATCCTTATACTACAGATCTATTTAGGTATCACTTATGGGATGATCCACTTGTATATCTCATATACATGCTTAAGTTTACATACAATAACCATGGAGTTTTGTTTATTGGATATGTGTAAATGCCAGAATAAAATAACTGTTATTTTATTCGTAACAATGTGTAATATATTACAAACTACGAGACTATAGAGAATTATGACACTAATACCAACAATCTCCCACTTTTCCTAATCCTCAGGAGATTAATGTGCAATACAAGATAAAATACATGTACATAATACAATAAACTAGGACATACCCCAGTATCATCTCCCACTTACCCTAGACAAGATGCCGCATGTCTTGCAGACCCAGACTCTCCAGGTGACCTGAACACTTTAGCCGTGAGAGTCTTTGTAAAAGGGATCAACAACGTTGTGCTTCGACACGATCTTCGTGACTATCACATCACCACGATGCACATTCTCCCTAGTCAAGTAGTATTTACATTCGATATGCTTTGCCCCGACGATGACTCTGAGGTTTTTGATTTGCCCAAGCCCCGTTATTATCACAATAAAAAGTGATCACAAATTCATATTTTGGAACAACTTCCAAATCTATAAGGAATTTCCTCAGCCAAACAGCCTTCTTAGTTGCTTCACAAGCGGCTACATATTCGGCTTCCAGAGTGGAGTCCAGGATGCATCCTTGCTTGATGCTTCACCACACTACATCCTTCCATTCGAAGTGAACACTGACTCCGATGTCGATTTATGAGATTCTTTAATCGGTCTGAAAGTCAGAGTTTGTGTATCCTTTAAGGATCAAAATCCTATATCATACATGAGCTGTAATCTCTCGTTCTTTGAAGATAATTGAGAATCGTCTTGATCGCCGTCCAGTGATCAAATCCTGGATTGACTGATACCGACTAAAAATCCCTACTGCATAGCAATTGTCGGGTCTAGTACACAACATTGCATACATTAAGCTTCCTAACTGAAGCATAGGGAATTCGTCTCATCTCTTCAATCTCTTGAGGTGTCTTAGGACATTGATCCTTAGACAAACGATTCCATGCCTGAAGGGTAACAAACCTATCTTGGAAATCTTGTATCCTGTACATGATCAACATTTGATCGATGTTACAACACCTAAGAAAGGCTAACATCTTGTCTTACGATCCCGAATGATCTGGATCCTAGAACATATTTGTGCCTCACCAACATCTTTCATTTAGAACTGGGGCAGCAGCCATTTCTTAATGTCAGTCAAATACCTACATCATTCACAATGAGTAGAATATCATCACATACAATACGGGAAAGGCTGCTGAGCTGTTGATGATCTTCTTGTAAACATAAGGGCTCATCAATGTTCTGATCAAAGCCAAACGACTTGGCCACAATATCAAATCTAATGTTCCATGGTCTAGACGCTTGTTTCAACCTTATAATGGACCTATTGAGCTTGCAAAACTTTTTGCTCTTGATCTAGAATTACGAACCCCTCTGATTGAGTCATGTAGATGGTCTCCTCAAGATTATTATTAAAAAAAGGCAGTCTGGACGTCATTTGCCATATCTCATAATCATAAATGTGCTATGGAAAGGAGTATCTGATAGACTTGAGCATGACAACAGATTGAGAAAGTTTCCTCATAGTCAACTCTCTTGACCTGGGTATAACACTTTGCTCAAGTCCAGCCTTAAAGGTTTGCACCTTTCCATCTACACCACTCTTTCGCTTATAGATCCACTTACACCCAATAGGTCTTTACCCCATCAGGCGAATCCACAAGCTTCCAAGACGTTATTGAAATGCATAGACTCCATTTCCTAGTTCATGGCTTAATCCATTCATACTTGTCAACATCTTCATTGCTTTCTTAAAAGACAACGGATCCTCGACCTCATCATTAGAAATGATGTTCTGAGCTTCAGTCAAACCATGTAACGATTCGGTAGTTCATAATCTCCACTACGTCGAGGAAGTCTCAACTCTTGAGCTGGTTGACTAGATGCACCGACCTCAACAACCCTTTGTCGATTTGTCGGTTTGTTCAACAACTCTTGTTGAACCTGAAGGATCTCAAAAAGCGAATTCCATGAGTAGGTTTAGATCGCTCTGATTTTCACAGTGACGGAATATAAACGATATACATTCATTATTATATTTATGCATAATAAAACTCAACAACAACATGCTCAGTAAAGTAATAAAACATAGAAAAAGGGTTAATACCAGAGGAAGACGATCTTCGCACTTCTGAACCCAATGCAGCGGAAAACCTCCAACGATCTACCACACCCGGTGAGTCTATCGTCTGTTATTTGCACGATCCGAACGTACACGAACAAGTTATCGAGACACAACATCACCACCAGGAAGAACCCAAGTATCCTCGGCGTCAAAAACCTAGAGTGTGGGCTCTGGTGAGTTTGGTAGAAGACGGGGAGAGAAAATCATGTAGACGACAAGTGCACATGAAGGAACTTTGCTATCGTATAGTGGGGACACTTTATCGTATGGTCAAAATACACGATCATTTAGGAAAAATGGACGATCGTTTAGGAAACTAGTACACGATCGTTTAGGGAATGCGTGAATTAGACGATCGTTTAGATGACTGAGAATCTATCGTATAGGCTCTCAACGATCAATGTTTCACGATTTCTTTAGGGCGCGGATTTCGATTGCACGAAACGAATTACATATCAATTGAAAACGATTTTCAACTTTTAATCCCCGCGGTTACCTTAACATCCTACTTCCCACATTCCCATGTTCAAACGTGAAAATGTTTTATTATTAAATAATTAATCAATTAAATTTATTTAATAAATATAACTATATTATATTATATCCTATAGTTTGATATCATAAAATCTACTATAGTATTTTCTCCCTACTTGATATAAATCATATTTATATCTAATTTCGTCCAAAATAATGTATCTCATACATTTAGCAATTATATCATATATAATTACCATTCCAATTATATCATATATAATTGTACTTCCTTTGTCAATTTGAACATTTCAAATTAACCCAAACACTGGTTCTCAACTTTATCTAAGCTACCCAGGTGACCTAATGGACCTGTGGCTCGAAGCTCCAACGGTACGTGAATAGTTGACTAAACTCTTTAGCCAGAGATTCACCATCCGTTATTGTCAGTGATTCCACTAAAGACCAACAGCTGAACTATTCTCACCACAGATATATTTATGTGTCCATTGGATATAACCAATCATGAGTAGATGACCCTTCATGGATGCTCGTAAGTACAGCTGGGCTAATTTACCGTTTTGCCCTATAGTTACATCTCACTTCTTAAGTATCACTGATTCTCTAATGAACAATACAACATAGTCCAAACTATGTGTGAACACCTCTCGGGCCAAGAGAAGGTATGTGGCGCTACATGTTTCAAGCCCCAGAATCAGTCCTTAAGGGAGCCATCTATCTACTTCCTACCTTGGGAAGAAGTGAATTCCATCTTGTGTAGTTGAGTTCCCAGCTCCCAAATCAGATGTATCCCCAAAATGGTAGGTTTGAATCGGCGATTGGCCTCTCGACCCATGGTTAAGGTAACCGGCGGGATTAAAAGTTGAAAATCGTTTTCAATTGATATGTAATTCGTTCGTGCAATCGAAATCCCGCGCCCTAAAGAAATCGTGAAACATTGATCGTTGAGAGCCTATACGATAGATTCTCAGTCATCTAAACGATCGTCTAATTCACGCATTCCCTAAACGATCGTGTACTAGTTTCCTAAACGATCGTCCATTTTTTCCTAAATGATCGTGTATTTTGACCATACGATAAGTGTCCCCACTATACGATAGCAAAGTTCCTTCCATGTGCACTTGTCGTCTACATGATTTTCTCTCCTCCGTCTTCTACCAAACTCACCAGAGCCCACACTCTAGGTTTTTGACGCCGAGGATACTTGGGTCTCCCTGGTGGTGATGTTGTCCTCGATAACTTGTTCGTGTACGTTCGGATCGTGCAATAACAGACGATAGACTCACCGGGTGCTGGTAGATCGTTGGAGGTTTTCCGCTGCATTGGGTTCAGAAGTGCGAAGATCGTCTTCCTCTGGTATTGAACCCTTTCTCTATGTTTTATACTTTACTGAGCATGTTGTTGTTGAGTTTTATTATGCATAACTATTAATAATGAATGTATATCGTTTATATTCCGGTCACTGTGAAAATCAGAGCGATCTAAACCTACTCATGGAATTCTCGTTTTGAGATCCTTCAGGTTCAACAAGAGTTGTTGAACAAACCGACAAATCGACAAGGGTTGTTGAGGTCGGTGCATCTAGTCAACCAGCTCAAGAGTTGAGACTTCCTCGACGTAGTGGGAGAGTTATGAACTACCGAATCGTTACATGGTTTGACTGAAGCTCAGAACATCATTTCTAATGATGAGGTCGAGGATCCGTTGTCTTTTAAGAAAGCAATGAAGGATGTTGACAAGGATGAATGGATTAAAGCCATGAACTAGGAAATGGAGTCTATGCATTTCAATAACGTCTGGAAGCTTGTGGATTCGCCTGATGGGGTAAGACCTATTGGGTGTAAGTGGATCTATAAGCGAAAGAGTGGTGTAGATGGAAAGGTGCAAACCTTTAAGGCTGGACTTGAGGCAAAGTGTTATACCCAGGTCAAGAGAGTTGACTATGAGGAAACTTTCTCATCTGTTGTCATGCTCAAGTCTATCAGGATACTCCTTTCCATAGCACATTTTATGATTATGAGATATGGCAAATGGACGTCCAGACTGCCTTTTTTAATAATAATCTTGAGGAGACCATCTACATGACTCAATCAGAGGGGTTCGTAATTCTAGATCAAGAGCAAAAAGTTTGCAAGCTTAATAGGTCCATTTATGGGTTGAAACAAGCGTCTAGACCATGGAACATTAGATTTGATATTGTGGCCAAGTCGTTTGGCTTTGATCAGAACATTGATGAGCCTTATGTTTACAAGAAGATCATCAACAGCTCAGCAGCTTTCCCGGTATTGTATGTGGATGATATTCTACTCATTGTGAATGATGTAGGGTATTTGACTGACATTAAGAAATGGCTAGCTGCCCAGTTCTAAATGAAAGATTTGGGTGAGGCACAATATGTTCTAGGGATCCAGATCATTCGGGATCGTAAGAACAAGATGTTAGCCTTGTCTTAGGTGTTGTACATCGATCAAATGTTGATCATGTACAGGATACAAGATTCCAAGATAGGTTTGTTACCCTTCAGGCATGGAATCGTTTTGTCTAAGGATCAATGTCCTAAGACACCTCAAGAGATTGAAGAGATGAGACGAATTCCCTATGCTTCAGCTGTAGGAAGCTTAATGTATGCAATGTTGTGTACTAGACCCGACATTTGCTATGCAGTAGGGATTTTTAGTCGGTATCAGTCCAATCCAGGATTTGATCACTGGACGGCGATCAAGACGATTCTCAAGTATCTTCAAAGAACGAGAGATTACATGCTCATGTATGGAGATAAGGATTTGATCCTTAAAGGATACACAAACTCTGACTTTCAGACCGATAAAGAATCTCATAAATCGACATCGGAGTCAGTGTTCACTCTGAATGGAAGGGATGTAGTGTGGTGAAGCATCAAGCAAGGATGCATCCTGGACTCCACTCTGGAAGCCGAATATGTAGCCGCTTGTGAAGCAACTAAGAAGGCTGTTTGGCTGAGGAAATTCCTTATAGATTTGGAAGTTGTTCCAAATATGAATTTGTTGATCACTTTTTATTGTGATAATAACGGGGCTGTGGCAAATTCAAAGGAACCTCAGAGTCATCGTCGGGGCAAGCATATCGAATGGAAATACTACTTGATCAGGGAGAATGTGCATCGTGGTGATGTGATAGTCACGAAGATCGTGTCGAAGCACAACGTTGTTGATCCCTTTACAAAGACTCTCACGGCTAAAGTGTTCGAGGGTCACCTGGAGAGTCTGGGTCTGCAAGACATGCGGCATCTTGTCTAGGGTAAGTGGGAGATGATACNAAAGACTCTCACGGCTAAAGTGTTCGAGGGTCACCTGGAGAGTCTGGGTCTGCAAGACATGCGGCATCTTGTCTAGGGTAAGTGGGAGATGATACTGGGGTATGTCCTAGTTTATTGTATATTGTACATGTATTTATCTTGTATTGCACATTAATCTCCTGAGGCATTAGGAAAAGTGGGAGATTGTTGGTATTAGTGTCATAATTCTCTATAGTCTCGTAGTTTGTAATATATACACATTGTTACGAATAAAATAATAGTTATTTTATCTGGCATTTACACATATCCAATAAACAAAACTCCATGGTTATTGTATGTAAACTTAAGCATGTATATGAGATATACAAGTGGATCATCCCATAAGTGATAACCTAAATAGATCTGTAGTATAAGGATTAAGGTGAGATTCCTGATCCTGGTGATAATACGGATATGGCCTGCTTTGTAGAGGTTTGCAAGTGTTGTGAACTACTACAGATGGTAGATCATGACCATTCATGTGGAGACATGCGAGCAGTGGTGTCCTATACAAAGAGTTTGTTTAAGACCGGACCATGAGATGATTTGTCTCTGTATATAACGTCGTTGATACTAGAGACTTATATCTCACTAAATGACCATAGATGACATGACCCCAATCCTGATTGGTTGATATGGACACATAATATATCTGTAGTAAGGAGAGTTCAGCTGTCGGTCTTTTAGTGGAGTGTCTGGCAATTAACGAATGGTGGATCCTGTGACTAAAGAGTTTAGTCAGTTATTCATGTACCATTGGAGCTTCGAGCTACAGGTCCATAAGGTCCCCTTGGTAGTTTAATGGATTCAAGTTGAAGATTAGTTCTTGGTATTGATTTGAAATGTTCAAAATGAGAAGAGGTAATTCGATTATATATGATATGATCAGTATGATATATGAGATACATCTAGCGGAGGATTAATGTAAATGAGATTTACATTAAGTACCATGGAAAGAAAGAGCTATGATTTATATGTTTCATGAGATGAAATATTAAAACTATAGGTTATAAATATAGTATGGTAAGTTGGTTATCATTTATATTTATAATAATATTAATTATTGGATAATTATCTCTTTTTCTCTAATAACTAATTGAGTGGGAGGTTATTGGTGGTTTCATGGTAACCGTGAGATAAAAGAAAAACTGTTTTCCTAAATTTAGAAGTTGATATTTTGATATTTCCACTCTAAAAAATTACTGACGGAAAGTCTGTCAAGTAAATTAGATTTGCTAAACGACATCTTGGAGAGACTAGACGATCGTGGAGTGTTTCTATACGAAAGACACTCAGCTGACCGATTAGCTAAACGATCGCATAGTGTTTTATGATTGGGCATCGTTTATACGATAGACATCTGCCATCTCCCACTTACTCAATCGTTTACACGATAGTTCTCCTCCGGTTTCGTCCACTAACCAAGTCCACATAGAACCCACACTTCTGGATTCTCACACCGAGAATACCAAAGTAGCCATTGTGGTGGTGTCATACTCAACTTAACACAAGTCGAGGTTATTTGGAGGTCGCTCGTGTGGAGTTCGCTGTGTTCGTGATCTTGGAGATCGCGGTGTTCGTGTTCTTTGTTGATCGTGTTATGTTGCAATCGTGGTGGATGAGCATTCATGTGTTGCTATCTTGCTATGAACGAGCGTTCGTGATCAAGAGTGTTGAATATGAGTCTTCAAAGGTATGTTTGTGCTTCCCTTGATCTTTAGAAAAGCATGCTGTAATTTCGCTTTATGCATGACCGTATGTTTCTGTTTATTGATTGTAATTGTGAATGTTCATATACGATTGGAATTTGGAACGATTCTTCCGCTACTTATGGAAATCCTCATGTCTGATTTTCTTCACTTAAATCCTTCTGGAATTCTCATATAAATATCTTTATCAAGAGATTCATATAAATATGTTGTGACTGCATCCATAAGATGCATATCTAGACTTTCATACACAGTCAAGTCAATTAAATACCTTAGTATAATTACATCCACCACTGAGGTTTATGTCTCCTCCTAATCAATACCAGGTCTTTATGAAAAATCTTGTGCAACTAGTCTTGCTTTGTATCTTGTGACCTCATTATTTTCATTTTTTCCTCACAAATACCAATTTGTATCCCACAGATTTCATACCTTCTAGTGTTCGGACTACTGGTAAAAAACCTACCGTTCTGAAAGTTTAGTTCTGCTTCAATTGCTTCTTTCCTGAAGCCAATCTTTTCTAAGTTGACATTCTTCAACAGATATTGGTTTAGGATCCTCATTTTCAAATATAATATCAAGAGCAACATTATACGTAGAAATGTTGTCAATAATTACATTAGTTTGATTTCATCTTTTTCCTGCCATGACATAGTTTATTGAAATCTCATTATTATCTTTAGGTATTTCACCTTCCTCACTAGTAATGTCGAGGATTTCTTTATGGGTATTTACATCATCAACCAAGTCTTTTTCATAATTTTTTCTTTTCGTTTTCGAGGATTTTTATATTTGGAACCCACTGGTCTACCACGCTTCTGCTGTGTTCCAGACTTATTAGTAACAACTTGTTGTATTGGGATATCAATTTTTTATAGAACATTTGCAGTTGGTATATGTGACTTAGTTACTTTCTTTGCATCTATAAATGCATCTGGTAATTGTTTTGCTACATTTTTCAAATGAATTATTTTTTAAACTTCAAGTTCACGTTGATCTATACAAGGATTTAAATGAGACAATAACGATGTATTCCATGTAATTTCTTTTTCCAATTTCTTAATTCCTCCCTCTAATGTTGAAAATTTTGTCTCATTAAAATGACAATCATCAAATCATGCAGTAAATACATCACTCGTCAGGGGTTCAAGATATTTAATAATTGATGGAGAATCATATTCAACATATATTCCTAACCTCCTTTGAGGATCCATCTTAGTGCGTTGTGGTGGAACAATTGGAACATATACTGTACACCTAAAATTCTCATATGGGAAATATTTGACTCATGAACATAAACTAATTGTAATGGCAAGTATTTATGAAAAGTTACTAGTCTAATGCATACAAGTGACACTACATACAAAATAACATGTCCCCATATACATGAAAGAAACATTTAATTTCAACACTTTTTGAATTCTTATCTTGTGGAGTTTTTCCTTTGTGATCATCATTTTGTGTGGTTCTTTTGAAATTTGAATGATTAAAATGACCACCACAAAAATAATAATTATTTCTTCATCTGCCACGGTCACGACCTCGACCTCGACCACGATTATTTTTAAAATTCACAGCATTCACTTCAGGGAATGGTGTCGTTCCGGTTGATCAAGATCATGATTTTTCATCAATAAGTCGTTATTTTGTTCGGCCACAAGAAGATATGAAATTAATTTAGAATATTATTTAAAACCTTTCTCTCGATATTGTTGCTACAAGAGCATATTCGAGACATGAAATATAGAAAATGTATTCTCTAACATATCAACATCAATATTTTTTTCTCCGCATAATAATAATTTTGAACTAATTTTAAATAATACGAAATTGTAATCATTTACTGATTTAAAATCTTGTAGCCTCAAATGTATCCACTTATAACGAGTTTTAGGAAAAATAACTGTCCTTTGATGATCATACATTTCTTTCAAATTTTTTCACAAGATATAGAGATCTTTTATTATAAGATACTCTATTTTTAATCCCTCGTGGAGATGATGACGAAGTAAAATCATAGCTTTTGCTTTGTCCTAGTTGAATGTCGTATTTCCTTCTTTAATTATTTCTCTCAAGTTCATAGCATCCAAGTGAATTTCGGCATCGAGCACCCATGATAAATAATTATTGCCATTAATGTTAAAGATTGCAAATTCTAATGTTGTAAGGTTTATCATGGCAACACTATCACAAAATATTGTATTTATATTATAAATTTAATATGTACTAAATATACAAAATAGCATTTAATTTATTAATTATAATAAAGAGAAAAAAAAAATCGACCTATCTTTAGGACTTATCCTCAGCAATGGAAGTAACAGAAGCTCGTACTGAAACGTGTTGTAAAATTGAGGAGCACAATGGAGCACAAACAACGAATATGGAGAAAATATAATATATATATATATATATAATAAATTAATTATATAAATATTAATATACTAATAATAATAAAATTATAAATATATCTAAACTTATAAATAACTAAAATTATAATTTTATGGAAATAGAAATAATAGAAATGGAAAATATGATTTTATGGAAATAGGAAATATATGAAAATTTCTTTTTATTCTCATGCATAATTTTAGACAAAGTGACGAGTAGGATGTGAATTTACATGGACAACCGGCATCAATTATTACAAAGAACATGGGTAATAAAAAAAAATGACATTTATCACACTAAGTATTGATATTTATAATAGACATATTTTTCTTTTGATTTTAGGCCTTTAGAAATCAGATTTCCAATTTCCACAAAGAACAGAGTATAGACGGCACGCAGCTTAACCCGCCTCTCCGACGGGAGAACTGAGGTACCGCCACCGCCAAATACACTATCAAAATTTCTGTATAATTCTCCCATTTTCCGGAGTTTTTTGCATTGCGAATCGCTTTCTTTCTCTGTTAATTTTCTTATATCCTTAGCCGATGCATCGAACTTCAACTTCCATTCTTCCCAAACTCTCACAGTCCTTCCTCACTTCATTCCCCAAATCAACCTTCTCTTCTGCTTCATCCTCAACATTTTTGCAATCAATTCCCCAATCCGAAACTAAATCAATCGTCGTCAACCCTCTCTACCATTTTCTTCCACAGAACCAAAACCCCTTCAATATCATCGATCTCATCTCTTCGCACCTTAAAACGGGCAACCCGCAGTTAGCTCTTCTTCAATCCGAAATTAAAGAGCTTCTTCCTCACTTGGGTCCTCGTGAAATCTCCAAGATTTTATTGAGGTGCCAATCTAATTTCGTCTCTGCTCTTGCTTTTTTCAATTGGGTTAAATATGATTTGGATCTTAGACTTAATTCTCACAATTATTGCCTAATTATCCATATTTTGGCTTGGTCTCGACAATTTCCTTTAGCGATGAAATTTTTGTCTGAATTGATTGAATTGTCTAAGGATGTCTCAAATAGGGAGGATGTTTTTCAGAATTTGGTATTGTGCACTGAGCACTGTAATTGGAACCCAGTTATCCTTGAGATGTTAATTAAGGCATATGTGAAATTGGATATGATTCAAGAAAGTTATTGGAGCTTTAAGAAGATGGTAAAATTGGGTTTTGTCCCAAGTGTGATTGCCTGTAATTGTATTCTAAATGGACTGGCGAAGATGAAGTATGATGAAAAATGTTGGGAGCTCTATGAAGAGATGGGGAGGATCGGAGTTCACTCCAATGCGTATACTTTTAATATTTTGACTTATGTTCTGTGCAGAGATGGTGATATGAATAAGATTAATGAGTTCTTGGAAAAGATGGAAGAAGAGGGCTTCAATCCTGACGTCGTGACTTACAATACTTTAATTGATAGTTATTGCAGAAGAGAGAGATTAGATTATGCATTTTACTTGTATAGGATAATGTATAGGAGGGGTGTGATGCCTGATCTTGTTTCCTATACTTCCTTGATGAAGGGTCTTTGTAGGTTAGGAAGGTTAAGAGAGGCCCATCAGCTATTTCATCGAATGATTGACCGAGGAATGGATCCAGACGTGGTGTCGTACAATACGTTAATTGGTGCATATTGCAAAGATGGAAGGCTGCAAGACGCAAGATCGTTGCTACATGATATGATCGGAATTGGAATTCACCCAGATAGTTTCACTTGTAGGATTTTGGTGGAAGGACATGGGAGAGAAGGTAGGTTGATCTCAGCTTTAAATTTGGTTGTAGAGCTTCAGAAACTTGGAGTCACTATTGCTTACAACATATATGAGTATCTTATCATCTCATTGTGTAGGGAAGATCGTCCATTCGCAGCTAAAAGTCTTCTTGAAAGAATTATTAAAGAAGGTTTTCAACCTGATTCTGATATCTACAATAAGCTGATTGAATCTTTCTGTAGAGGTAATAATGTGTCTGAGGCACTACTACTGAAATTGGAAATGATAAACAGGAATTTCAAACCTAGTATTGATGCATATAAGTCTCTTATATGCTGTATGTCTGAAATCAATAGAACTGTAGATGGTGAAGGTCTAATGGTGGAAATGGTTGAATTTGGAGTGCTTCCAGATCATGAAATATGCAGAGCATTGATAAATGGATACTGCAAAGAAGGCAATGCTGATAAAGCAGAATCTTTATTGGTCTCATTTGCCAAAGATTTTCAGTTCTTTGAATCTGAAAGTTTCAATGCATTGGTTAAAGTTTACCAGGATGTGGGTAATGAAACTAAGCTGATGGAGCTGCAAGATCGAATGTTAAAAGCAGGTTTTCTTCCAAATAGCTTAACGTGTCGATACATTATCCATGGACTATGGAAATCTGTGCGATTCAACAAGCAGAGAGTTCAAGCAGTAACAGTATAAATACATGTTTAGAATGACTTTCAAAGTAAATACTTCTGTTTCCCGCTCAGAAACATCTTTTTTAGCAGTTAGAAAATCATTCCAAACAGAACAAAGGTGATGCACCGTGGACAAGGTATCCTCATTCATTCTGTGCATACTCCTTTTGTGATTCTTGCATCATTTAGGTCATGTTTGCATGCGATTCTGAAATTGTTAAAATCACTATGGAACATATTTTTAATGATTTAAAACTAAATTTAAAGTGTAAAATTAAATATTAAAGTTCCATTGGATAACTATTTTGTTTTTTGTTTTTGTTTTTGAAAATTAAGCATATGGATACTACTTCTACCTCTAAATTTCTTCTTTTGTTATCTACTTTTCACCAATGGTTTAAAAAATCAAGTCATATTTTGAGAGCTAAAAGAAGTAGCTTTCAAAAAGTTGTTTTTGTTTTTGGAATTTGGCTTAGAATTCGACCATTGTATTTAAGAAAAATGCAAACTATTATAGGAAATATGGATGAAATAGACTTAATTTTCAAAAACAAAAAACAAAATAGTTACCAAACGTGGCTTAAACTAATTGATTTTAAGCATGACAAAAGTAATTTTAACAAATAAGTAAGACAGGACGTGTATGTCAGAAACTTCCTTTGCTATGAGATCGTGGCATATTTTCATCATGGGTCACTCTGAGGCTAAATACAAGGTTAAAAAAACACTCAAACTGAGTGCTTTGAATTTGCTTTGTGCACGTCATTTTGATTGTAGCTTCTCACTGTTGATATCATAAATGAGAAGTATAACTCAAAACTCAAATATAACTCAACTTTTTTGGTTTTACTTGTCTGATTATTTTGATTGCAGAGAACTTGGACATTTGTCTTCAGGTCTTCCATTTTGTTCCAAATGGAGGAAGCCAACAGCATTCTCCACAAAATTACTATGTAAGAAAAGTTTAAAGAAATTTATAGTTAGGGTATGAGAGCCAGGTTTGGGGCTCTTTTCTGAATTTTGCCCTTTTATGAGGCTATGAACACCACAAAATAGACATTATTTGCTCTGTCCAAAGTGAAGTCCTTTAGTTAAATGAGGGAGTGAAGATCTTTAACAAGTTTTGGGCAGTGAAGTCCAAAGCTGAATGGCAATGCACCCAAGCAAAATTCTACTTTCCCTCGAGGGGCTGGTTGAATTGTTTTACCAAAGATTACTTGCCAAATTGGAAAAATCAGGTATATAGCACTAATTACTGTTTCGTAAATTCACCTTAAATTAGTTGAGATTGAATCGAACTAATTTAATTTTAAAAGGTTTTTTTCCAAAAAAAATATATATTCAATAAAAAAGAGGAAATTTTTGTTGAAGTCTGGGCCTTTGCCCAAAGCACATGACCCAACTCTCTACTTGGAACGGGCAGGCCAGATATTAGGGGTGTTCATGGGTTGGGTTGGGTTGGATTGAAAGATATTTTAGACCCAACTCAATTGTTCAGTTTGTAAATTTCTTCAACCCAAATAACCCTTATTAAAAAATGAACCCAGTCCAATCCAATCCAATCATGAAATATTTTGATTAGATTGGTTCGGGTTAATCTGGTCATTTAAAATTTTGTTCTAAAAAGAAGCAAAACGTAAATATGTAAAAGTCTAATTTAATTATTTTCATATATTGAATTAAGATTAACAACTCAATTTTAACTTATATAGTAAAAATTTTCTACTTTTAAGAATTGTTGAATAATAAATTATTAAAAAATATTGGAATTAAATAAAATTAAAATCAATATATGTATAAATAATTATGTTATAAGTAATAAAAAATATATTTTAAAGTTAATAATAAATTGGAGTTGGGTTAAGTTATATTAGGTGAAATCATGAATCAACCTATTCCATAAAATTTCCATTTATTTGAACCCAATCTATACGAGTTGGGTTGAGTTAATCCTGAGGGTTGGACCAACCTCCAACCACTTTAATGCCACTCGTTTGGGTTACAAGCTTGCACTACTTACTTAGCCCGGCAAAGACAAAGGCACCATATTTATATGGTCTTAAATAACGATTTCATCGATGTGGGACAAAAGATTCTCACTCTTCCTTCAATTGATTCAATTTCAATCACCTATTCTGGTTCAAAACTACACATACAAACATAAATACAACAATTAATGGAAAGAAACACACATTCATATGAAAAAATACACAACCCAAACATTGATCTTAACCCATAACAAAGTTTACATACAACATTAAACCATTTTTTATTTAGTAAGCAGCAGAGACGAAAAATAGAAAACAGAGGAGAAAAGAAATAAACACGTCACACATGTTTGTAATTAATTTACGTTTGTTGTTCTGTTGTGGTTGATCTCCTTCCTTCTTGTGTTCTACTCTGAATTTCTTCTCCAACTGCTTTAATAGATTTAAGAACATGTTTTAAGACGGAATTAGAAGGATGGTCTAACCTACTGTGCCCCAAAGCAGTCTTATCCTTAATACCATGAGCTTGAAGACTAATCCATTTTAGGTGAATCAATGGAGAGAGGATCTAATCCATTTATGCGAACAAATTTTTGCTCGTAACAAATCGTATCAAAGTCATGCTCCTAACTTAACCATATTGGTAGAATCCTCAGGTGCTGAATAGAGATGTATCGGGGCCTTGAAAGTAGTGATGGTGTGATCCGTGGTTGAACCACCAATGGACTATATGAGTTTCTCTTGGAGTTCAACCACCAATGGAGGACTATCTGATGGAAGGTCATATGGTTCTTTGTTTGAGAGGAGGATCATTGGAAATGCGACCAAAATCTCACATTGGTTAAATAAGATGATGATCTTGGAGAGGTAAGATTTGCTCATGAGATGGGCATTGCAACTTGTATTAGATAAACAAACTAGAGAATTCGAATAATTGACATTTGAATTTGTGGAAGCAGCCATGACAACTAATTTTGCAGGAGGATTTCGTTCTTGATATGAATAGTTCATTCGTTGATAGCAATCAAGAGTACTATGCCTGAATTTCTGGCAAATTTGACCATGTAATTCGTTGTTTAGGTGATTTTGATCAGATGACTTCCAATTATGAACAATAGTTGTAATATGAAGGAAAAAAAAAATATTGAGAATTTGTTCTTTTTTATGATGTCTCTTAGAGTTATCAGTTAATGATGTAAATTTTACTTATTATTAAGAAATACAAGGATAAATTTTTCTTCTTATTAAGTTATAGAATGACAAATTTGCATAGGGTCCTTTGTGTAGGGCCAAAGAAATAATATTAAAAAAGAAAAAGAAAAAGACAAGGTAAAGGAATAATAATAATAATAAAAAAAAGAGTCTAGTGTTCAACACTTGACCATATATCGGTTGTAAGGTCGAGTTTTGAACATTTGGTGTACATCAATTAAAAAAAAAACCGTACAAGTCAAATCTCAAAATTACCATATTTTTCTTATTATTTTCGAAACTACAATATTTTATCAATTATTTATAAACGTTACAATATTTCATCAATTTTTCCACAGGATGTGTATGTCAGAAATTTCCTGGATCTTTCATAATGGGTCACTCTAGGCTAAATACAAGGTTTAAAATAATATATAATATATATTATATATATATATATATAATATATATAAACCCTCAAACTGAGTGCTTTAAATTTGCTTTGGGCACTTGTCATTTTGATTGTAGCTTCACTGTTGACATCATAAATGAGAAATATGACTCAATAAAAGCCCAACTTTTTTGCTTTTATTTGTCTGAATATTTTGATTGCAGACAGCTTTGGACATTTGCCTAAATAGGCTTGCTTCCACTTTGTTCCAAATGGATGAAAGCCAACAAAAGAGCTATTGAAGCGTTCTCCTAACAAAATTACCAAAAGAGCTCTAGACCCGACTATGAAATACATACATAGATATAAATACGAGATACAGATATAATAGGATACAGCGATACGTCAATTTCTTAAAAATTAGGATACTAATATATTGAAGATACGTTTTCTTTTTTTTAAAACAAATATAAGATTAGATAAATTTAACATACAAGTTAATGACAATAGTACAAAATACAATACAAACACTGAAATGCAAGAAAACGGTGGGTTATAAACCCATCATTTTAACCTACCACTTTCTCTCCCTGTTTCACACCACTTTTTCTAGGCGTTTTAATTACTCTTCCCATTTTTTCTCTCTCTTCCTCTCACGTGTTTTTATTATTCACCTCTCTCTCTTCTCATCTTCTCTCTTCTTTCGTTGTTTGGTTTGTCTTCTTTCATTTCGTCTCTTCTTCCTCCCTCTGACTCATATATGTTGTATTCTTCTCAGACTTCATTTTATACTTGCATTTTTTTTTTTTGAACAATGCGTTTCTCTTCTTCGGTTTTCTTTGTATAGCTATTTTTGTTAGATTTTGTAGATATGAACAATTTTTTTTATAGATCTAACTATTTTTTGGTAGATCTCACTTTTTTTAAGATATGAAATCTTTTCAAATACTTGGTTTCTAGCTTAGGATTTGTAGTTCTCGTTTGGATTCACTCATATTTTATTCGTCCTTGCATGCTTGAATTTTCGATTGTTAGTTGGCTTTGTACTTTGTCAGATGTGTTCTAATTTAGTTTCCCATCATTTGGAACATCTTGTTGGGTGGCATGTTTATAACTAGGGTTTACTCTTATAATTTGTTCTTCGTCTCTTATGATTTTTTTTCCACTTCTGGTATGTTATTACAACTAAATCCCTATTCTTTTTAATACAATATAAATGGAAAAAATAATAATAAACCATCAAACTTGGGCTTTTTTTTTCTTCGCCTCATGCGTTAATAATAGACCATGTGTCATTCCCTTGCCTCTTTTTTCTAATTTTCCATCCAACTTCGACGACCTAATTGATATAATGGACACGAACATACAAAAAACAGACCTCTTCCTTGCTTTACCGAAAGAAAAACGACTACGATATTACACATGCCTACTTGTCGACAACCCACTGAACTGACCACCTAATATTTCAACCTAAAAACATATTTTTTTTGTCAATTTGTGTTTTAGAAAGGCCACATGTTCTGTCATTTGATATAATTTTTGTGATGATCAAAAGAATGTAACTATATTACATTATCACATTCTCACCAGGTAATTATTCTAGATACAATTTTAGTATGACATATATGATCCATATTATATAAACATAAATGATTAAGTTATTCAATGTTTATGTGTACAATATGTTGTTAATTAATTGAATTATATAACATACTACCAAATTCAACTATAATGTCAAACACCCGGAACACCCCAGGTAACTTTTTTTTTCTCTTTTGGTATTATAAAATCTGATATAACGCTCATAATTTGGAATACTTTATTTCGAGAAAATAAGAAATTAAAAAATCAACTACGTGTCGTTGCCAAAGAAATTTCCAAGTTAATATTATTTGTAAAAATAATATTCCTTTTTTTTTTTTTTTTTTTTGTGGCAAATCAATCGAAATAAAAATCACAATAATTCGTGTGCACTTAATCAATTATTCATTAAGCAAAATGAGTTTCATCCACTCTAAATTAGCTACGTTGGTCCAGCTGAAAAAAATAGGAAAAAAAAAGTGGTTGTCAGGCTGAGAACTATCCACAAGGTAACAATTGGGCAACCAGGAACCGGCCCGTTATCCTTCCACCGATGAGAGCGGGAGGTGACGCTGCTCTGTGAAACCAGCCTCACGCGGTTCCCTCCGTCTCTAGTGGCAATGTACCACGGGCTTTCGCCCAAAGCACATGGCCCAACTCTCTACTTGGAACGGGCGGACCAGGTAACGACCAGGATAAGACCCTACCTTGTGGGCTGGACCTGCCTCCAACCACTTTAATGCCCCCGTTTGGGTTACAAGCTCGCACTACTTAGCTCGGCGAACACCTATGAGTCGTTTGACAATTATAAAGAAGATAATACCTCATAATTTTATCGATGTGGGACAAGAGATTCAATTGACTCAGTTTCAATCGCCAATTCTTGTTCAAAACTACACTATACAAACATAAATACAACAATTAATGAAAACAAACACACATTCATATATAAAATACACGACCCATAAACATTGATCTTAAACCCAAAACAAAATTTACATCCAACATTAAACCATTTTTTATTTAACATGAAGCAGAGAAGAAACACACAAAACAGAGGATAAAAGAAATAAACACATTAAGACATGGTGTAATTACTTTAGGTTCGTTGTTCTGTTGTTGTTGATCTCCTTCCTTCTTGTGCTCTACTCTGAATTTCTTGTCCAACTTCTTTAGTTTTCTGTCCCACATACCCCGCCATATCCTGCATCCTTCTCTTCGCCATGTCCATCTGCTCCGGCACCGTCCCTGTCGCCCGCCTGATGTACCGGTACACCCACGACAGCGACGACAATGCCGTGAGCCCGAACACTCCCGATGTCAAGAATGCCGTAATTGCCAGGAGTATCGCCACTGCAGCTGGCACGATCACCGGGCTGAAGAGCAGGAACACGGGCGTCGACACGGCCAGACCGAAGAGCGTAGCAGCTAGTGTGAGGCCGGAGAGGCCAAGCAGGGTGCCGCCGACGGGGACGAGGGTGACGACGGCAATGATTTTCGAGGCGGAGGGGCCGCCGGTTTGATGTTGGTGTTCGACGTGGCGGCCCCCAGATAGTTTCCAAGTGGGATCTTGGAGATAGGAGCGTTGTTGGGGGTGGACTTGGAGCTGGCGAGGCGGCGAACGGTCACCCATGGTTTGGAAGAATATACGGCGGCGAGCGGTGGTCGGAGTTGGGAGGAAGTGAGAGAAAAGAGTGGGGGAAATGGGAGAGATATAAAGAGAAGTGGAGATGGGAAAGAAGGTGACACGTAGATGTGTGATTTGGAGGGTTGAGGGTTTGCATGAACTACAAGTTTCATTATGAGTTGTGTGTGTTTCAATGCAGAGAAAAAAAAAAAAAAAAGATCACAAATAAGATATGTAGGAGAGATTCTTTTGTTTAATGGTTCGAACAATTTTTTAATTTTGGCTTTTGCATAAACCACGATGATGGGTTTTTTTTTCTAGTTTCAGAGGGCGAAGATTTTGGATCGAATGATGTAATTGACATAAAATAAAAATATGAAAATAATATGGTCGAAAAAATAATAAGATTTGAGACTAAAGATTATCATAGAGTAAAATAGGCTCAAAAAAGAGAGTCAATTCGTGAAAGCTCAAATTTAATGTGCTCAACTTCGACCAAGACCAAGATCGAGGCCAAACCTAACAAAATAGTTAATAGGGTATGTCTCACACATACCTTTGCCAAAAGCATCACCCTAGTACTAAAATAGACCTAGGTGAAGATGTTCGACTTACATACCTTAATAGAATGCCATAGTACTTCCTTTTGCCTTGTTGAAATCTTCTTCCAAGTGTTCACATTTATTGGCACTACTTTTCTTACTCTTCCAAGTGTTCACATTTATTGGCACTACTTCACAAGTGTGAAAGAATTTAATCTCTAATATCTCAACGGCTGTTTTTATTTTCAAACAGACTTCATAACAGATTTGTAATCACATATATAGAGGTTACATTCAATTCGAAAGTATTAATTTTTACATTTTGTCTTATACAAGATATGTAAAAGGAAACGAAAACTTATCTCTGAAAGTCTTCAATAAATCATCTTTCCTTCCCGTGGATGTAGGCATCATTTTGCCGAACCACGTACATGCTTTTGTTGCTCTTTTCTTCCTCTTTCTCTTCTTCAATTTGCATGTTTGATTCTCTTCTTTACTCATTGTGAAATCGGGCAAGAACAAAGAAGTTTAGAGAGAGTTGAGAGTTTTTCCAAAAATTCAGCTTAGAGAGAGAGAAAAGAATTTTGCTTACCAAATGATTTTGGTCGGTCTCTATTGAGTTCCCTCAAATCGTTGATAATGGATCTTACCACGTGTTGTCGAGATAGTTCAGAGGCATGGCTCATTTTGAGTCTTTCATTTTACCTACCTTCTCACATGGACTGATCTTCTCAGCATCGTGAGCCTGAAATAAGAAGCGGCCTAACAAAGTGAACCTAGAAATGAAGCCAATCCAATAGATGTTTCCCCAATAGGTTGTTCATACCCATTATAGCATACATTTAATTTCAACTCCGCTATTGTTTTCATTTTTGTGCATCCTCTTATTTATTTTTTTTTTTTACTTTAGATTTGGCCACAGGAGGTTCAACAATGTTTTTTACATTGTCCACGATAGTAGTTTGAACTTGGTTAGGGGTTGTCAACCTACAAATTGAGGCTCTTGTACGAGTCGCAGAAAGATTCTAATGGATTTATTCGTGATTTGGTGAAATATTGTGACTTTTTTTTTAACTTAGGACAAACGGTTTCATTGTCATGTGGTAAGGGGGAGAAGTATTGGCAGAAAAATCTCTATTTCGACTAAACATTTCTTGCATCTCACCAGTTTCTTTCCCTAAACTAGACTCGAGATTCTCTAATTCATTCATTATCTTTTGTTTAAGAACCTTCGTAGTATGGGGTAATGGTTGCTCATCCTCACTACCAAATGATTTTGCAAATCTCCACGATGTTTTCTCCATAAGGCGATGAGATTGTCGTCGTTCAATTGTATATTTCGGTACATTACGAGGTCTTCTACATATTTTTTTTTCACAACTTTCTCTATAAGAAAATCCTGAAACAAAACAATGAAATAATATTACGGATTAATCTTTTTCCTAAAAGAGGAAAAAAGAAATATTTGAAAGGCAACTTACTGACATATTTTTTTCTAGTGCTTTAAATCATAAATGGTTCGCCCTAAAAATGCTGCCTGAAATTAAATTAAATTTATTTGGACATAAACTGTCTAAAACCACCCACTAAGGTAGTTATTTGGAGAAAACGAAAATCAATTATCTCATAATTAATTATTATAAATAAATATAATAACTAATTTATCATATTATATTTATAACATATAGTTTTAATATTACATCATATGCAACATATAAACCATAGTTTTTTTTCTCCTTTATGGCATTTAATATAAATCATATTTATATTAATTTCTCGAATCAAGTAATGTATCATATACATCAAATCAATTATATCATATATAATTGAACTAATTTAATTATATCATATATAATCAAATTCCTTCTTGTTAATTTGAACATTTCAAACTAACTCAAAAAACCGATTCTCAACATGAATTCATTGAACTACTAAGGGGACCTTATGAACCTGTAACTTGAAGCTCTAACGATATGTGAATAGCTGACTAAACTCTTTAATCACGATATCCATCACCCGTTAATTGTTGAGCACTCAACTAAAGATCGACAGTTGCACTCTTCGCACTATAGATATATTTCTGTGTCCATCGGATATAACTAATCAACAGTACAATGACCTTTCACAAATTGCTCATATGTACAGCTAGGCCAATTTACCGTTTTGCCCATGTAGTTACATCTAACTCCTTAAGTACCACTGATTCCTCTAATGAACAATATATCATAGTCCCACTATGACTAAATCCTTCTCGGGCCAAGAAAGGGTGTGGCGCCACATTATTCAAGTCCCAGAATCAGCCCTTAAGGGAACAATTTATCTACTTACCCCTGCTTCAGGGAAGGAATGAATTCCATATTGTGTAGCTGAGTTCCCAGCTCCCCAATCAAACAAATCCCTAAAGTGGTAAGTTTGAGTCGGCGATCTGGCCACTTGCACCCATGCAAATCAAAGGACCACCCTCATAGGCAGGAGTTCACAACTCACTCAGGATAAGGTCATGTTACCTATGGTCATCCTAGTGAAATGAAAGTCTCTGTCATGAACGACGTTATATAACGAGACTAAACATTTTGTGGTCTAGTCTTATACAAATTCTTTTGTATAGAGCATCCCCACTCGCATGTCTAATACACGAATGATCAGGGATCAGACCATTTGTAGCACTTTACAACATTTGTAATACCTACAAAATGGGCCATACTCGTAGTGTCACTAGGATAAGGTTTCCCTCCTTTATCCATATACTATAGACCATTTAGGTTATCACTTAAAGCACGATCCACTTGCATGTCTCCACATACATGCTTAAGTTACAACGATAACCAGAAATCTTAGTTTATTGGTTTGTGGTTAATGCAACTAAATGACATACTATATGTACATACAAGTTTTGTTTAATTATAGCATACATCAAATGCATAAATAATTAAACACATACTGATATGATTTTAGTTTTGGCATAAAGAAGCAAACAAAAGCCTAACTATTACAAACAACTTCAAAACCATCTTTGAACCACTCCAAAACGAACCCAAACATCTTGAACCAGACTCGATAAGTTTGAACTAAACCAGCCAAAACACTTTGAGGCTATACCGGATTGGACCTTGAGAAAATCGGTCGAACTGGCTACTCTCGGTCCAACTCAAAGTAAATAAGAATTGGTTAACATCCGGCCTTTTCCTTTCCGGAGTTCGAATAGACTGGTATTCGAATGGAAGAAGACATTGTTAGGTGTCCTTGTTGAAGGAATTTAATCGCATTGTTTTCCATGGTTCTTGTGAACGAATAGGCTGTAAGTGAAAGTGATAGAATCAGCTCAACTATGAATGTTTCCGATGCCGATGTCGATACCAATACCGATACCAGAGCAGCTAAAGAAAGCTAACTAGGAGCATTTAATGGTTTCAGTTCAAGTGATAGGAATGAGCTCAAATATTAGAAATTCATATTATTAGTTATTTAGTGGTATCATTACCATAAAAAGTAGTATAGTATTCAAAAGTCAAGATAGATCGAATAGTTTAAGATGCTTTATAGTTACGAGTTCAATCCAATCAGTTGATCCATTTAAGGTTACTCTATGTGGGCGAGGCACCAAACATGCTCAAGACTCAACCTCGATCCGACATTAGTAATCTCAATCCGCTTTTCCTATTCACTAGTACACTGCGCGCTAAAACAAAACGGGAAGCCCCTTTCTTATTATTAGGTTGATTGGTTTGGAACCCTATACAAACAAGGGGCTGCTTGCTGCTCGCCCCTATTTCTAAGGGGGCTTATGCACTCTACTCGTTACCACTAAACGACGAAGCCTTGAGCGGAAGGAGAGACTTGAACCCTCAACTTCAGCCTTGGCAAGGCTATGCTCTACCATTAAGTTATTTTCGCCAGCTACTGTAGTGGCGAAGCACTAGGGAGATGGTGGTTTAGTCGGGTGAAAGGGTGTCGGCTAGGTCTAAGCAGCCTAGATTGTGTAGGGAGCTCCACAGCCTAGTGTGTAACTTAAACTCGGTCAAGCATCTTCGAACCTCTCCCTTGTCAACTCCGAACGAATGCTTAGTTTGCCTTGAATAAGAACTTCTGTTGCTTATTGGCAAGTAGCTCCATGTAAGGTTAGCTCGAAAGCGAGCTCTTACTCTTTAACCTGAGGGGAAGAAAGCGGCGATTACCTGGGGTGAGGTTGACCTTCTTTCTGCGGTACGACTATTATCTTATTAGAGTCGGTAGCTCGAAATCTCTTCTTCCCCGAAGATTCTTTTTTTGACTTCTTGAGAAGACTGTTTTCCTTTGAAAGAGTTGTGGGCATAGCTAAACTTTCTTAAATGCAGGATCGGGATTTTCTTTTGATGCGGTAGAAGAGGTCTAGTCTAGGTCATTTCTTTTGCTAGAGAATATGTTAGCAATGATCTTTTTATGGGAAGGGAATCTTCTCAATCAGTTTCCTTTATTCTGTTGCAAAAATATGCAAAAAAGAAAGGCTTTTATTCTTGTGAATTAGAAAGCACTAAAAAAATTTGTGCATAGAACTTGCTATCTTTATTCTTGCTTTTTTCAAAGTCAGATAAGAAATGAGTGAGAGATTAAATGGAGTATTCATCTCCATCTCTCTTAACTAACGAAAAATCGAAATGCTCCAAATCCGGTATTTTAAGAATTTCGTTTGCATCTTTTGATGCATGCTCTTTGTAAAGCCAAATCTAGTTTGCGTAAATTGAAGGTTGCGGACCTTGATACTAAGGCCGATTGTGTAGCGCTGAAGGCAATCGTCTAATACCATTGCCTTGTGTTGTGAAGAGGTACACAATCGCTTAGTGTCTACCGCAGCTAAACGATCGCTTAGCTCTATCGTATAGAACTACACCATCGCTTAACACCATCGCCTAGCGCCTCATGTCATCATTTAGTGTCCACCACAGCTAAACGATCGCTTAGCTCTATCATATAGAATTACACGATCGTTTAACACCATCACCTAGCACTTCATGTCATCTTTTAGTGTTCGCCGCAACTAAGTAATCGTTTAGCTCTATCGTATAGAACATCATCGCATCGTTCAGCATCATAACTAAACGATCGTTTAGTTCCACCGCATAGAAACTTCAACGTATTCGCTTAGCACCGCATCTAGACGATCGCTCAGCGCCGCATCTAGATGATCGCTTAGTGCTATCGCATAGCACCTCAACGCGTGTCGCAGCTGCACGATCGTGTAATGCCATCGTATAGCAAATCCAACGTATCGTTTAGTTCCCACGCAAAAGTTAAACGTCGTGTAGTGCTATCGTATAGCAATTTGAATGCATCGTTTAGCTCCCGCCAGGTACAAGATCGTTTAGGGTTCAACATCACAACGACCAGCACCCATTGCTATACGATCGTCTAACTTTTCTTCACATCGTGCAATGCCTGGAACTAGACAATCGCTTAACAACTAAACCTCAACAATGATTTTGAGCATAAGCTGAAAAAACTGGAACAGCAACTCGACCTCCTTCATTTATTTCTTCAATTACATCTTAATTTCAACTCTAATGACTCCAAATAAATTATAGATTCTTGCTAATATATAAAAGCTCATAAAAAAAGAGTCAATTACAAATTTAAATGAGAAATTAAAGAGAATTAAAATGCCAAAACTCAGAAAATCATATCAGTGCATCAGTTCATATTTCTCATATAAAACACCCACCACACCAAAATTAAACCAAATTGAATGCTTATATGATGCTCTAATACCAATTGTAGGAATGTATCGGCAACAGCGGAAGCAACAAGGATCATTTACGTACTCTAATTCATTAATTTTGGCAAAATATAAAGCATGCTCTTGTAGAAAACAAGTTGGTTTCATGACATACCTTTATAAAACTTCTTCAAAGCTCGATCTCCAACTGCAATCTTCTCTGAGTCTTGTTGCAAACCACCTCAAGATCTTCCCCACTATTCTCTTGGTGCTCTAGATTGAGTTATGGAACTCACAAGAAGCTTGAATCAAGAGATGAAGGAGAATTGCTCACAGCAGCAATCTTGTTGAAGAACCCTTTCTTCAGCACGAATTTTCACTAAAATTCTCTCTTGATTGCAAGCCTGAAATTCACTCCAAACTCTTCAATATATTGCAGGCCATCATGCAAGAAAGAGAGTTGCATGAGTTGCAGCTCATGCTTGGAGTAACACAAGGCAATAGTGCAAGTAGAAGATGGATAATGGAAAAACATGTTTTTCCATTTGTGTATTTTTTTTTCTAATTTTCCCATTTTATCACAAAATAAAAACTTGATTTTTTTTTAATCCATTTTGATTTTAAAACTGAAAATTTTAATTAATTTTTAAATAAAACTTAATTCATTTACTATCAAATATTAAATTAATTTTTACATATATCCATCTTTATATATTTAAATCATATTTAAATATAAATTCTGCTATTCCGTTTAATTCTCAAATTAAACCCGTAATTATATATCATATAATTACTAATTTCTTTAATTCTAATTTGAACGTTTCAAATTAACTTATCACGCTATTCTAGAGCTAGTCCATTACAAGCTAGTTGGGAGACCTCGCAGACCTACAGATCATGGGCTCCAACGATTCGAGATTAATTGACTAAACTCATTAGACCAGATTAATCCCCATTCGTTAACTAATGGGTCACTCCACTAAAGCCCATTGTTGCACTCTCCTCACTGTAGATATATTATGTCCACATAATTTAACCATAATCAGCAAGTCGACCCTTCACAGGTTGTTCGTAATAACGACTGGGTCAAATATCTATTTTACCCCTAAGATTACATCTTATTCCTCAAGTTTCTACTGATCCTCTAATGAACAACTGGTTTGTGATCCAATCACTAAACCAAACTCTCTCAGCCCAGTAAGAGGGTGAGGCCCCTTGTTCAAGACCTGGATTCAGTACTTGAGAGAACAACCTTTCTCCTATCTCTAAATCGGGTAGGCGTGAACTCCGTCTTGCACCCTATGACCCCAGCTATCTATTAGGTCTTACCCCTGAAATGGGAGTCTTATTGAGCCAGTGCTGTTGAGCCAACCCTCACCTATGAAAATCTAAGGGTAATCCCGAATAAACAAAAGTTCATAGTTAGCTCAGGATTAAGATCGAGTTATCTAGGTCATCTAGGTGAAATAGTCAGTCTTATACAGTAAACAGGGTTATAAAGTAAGAGTGACTTATTTCTTGGTCTGATCTTATACAAACTTATTGCATAAGATACCACCATTCCTCATGTCATAACATGTACGAATTAGGATCACATCGTATGTAGAACTTTACAACTCTTTGTAACAAACACAGAGTAGGTCACATCCAATGGTGTTACCAGAATAAGGTACCCAACCTTATTTATGTGTCATAGATCATTTTGACTATTTACTCGAACCTGATCCACTCTTATGTCTCCACATAAAGTTGAAGTACTCATGAATAGTCATGGATCTTAGTTTATTGGATTTATACTTTCATACAATTTATAAAATCAATAATAAGTTTATTGATTATAGAAAATGTTTATCATTTTACAAACTGCGAGTTTTAGAATATAAAACCCAACACAAAGCACATCCATTGAACATACCAATGGAAGTTCTTCAATAGATGTGAAGAAAGATATATTTCGGCCTCGAGATAATAATGAAGAACTTCTTGGTCCTGAAGTACTATATCTTAGTCCAGTTGGTGCACTTATATATGTTACTAATAATACAAGACCATATATTGCATTTTCAGTAAATTTATTAGCAAGATATAATTCTTCTCCAACAAAAAGGCAATGGAACATAATTAAGCATATACTTTGTTATCTCCGAGGAACAATTTATATAGGTTTGTTTTATTCAAATAAATCAAATTTGAATATATCTGTGAAAGGTTAGATGTAACTACAATTTATAAGGGATGAGTGGTACTTAAGAAGTTAGATGTAACTACAAGGGAAAACGGTAAATTGGCTCAGTTGTACTTACGAGCATCTGTGAAAGATTATCATACTGTTAATTGGTTATATCTGATGGACACAGAAATATATCTGTAATAAGAAGAGCGTAGCTGTCGGTCTTTAGTAGAATGCCTGGCAGTTAACGGATGGTGGATCTCGTGGCTAAAGAGTTTAGTCAGCTATTCACGTTCCGTTCGAGCTTCGAGCCATAAGTTCATAAGGTTCTCTTGGTAACTCAACAGATTCAAGTTGAGAATTAGTTTTTGGGTCAGTTTGAAGTGTTCAAATTGACAAGAGGGAGTTTAGTTATATATTATATAATTAAACGGGTCAATTATATATGATATAGTTGACATGATATATGAAATACATTTATTGGAGGAAAATGATATAAATATGATTTATATCTAGTGGAGGAAAAAAAGATTATGGTTTATATGTTGCATTTGATGTGATATTAAACTATAGGTTATAAATATAATATGATTATATTTATTTTTTAATTAAACAATTATGGGATAATTGTTGGCAGTTTTTGTCCGTAACCGAATGAGATAGTGGGAAGTTGCAATCAGTTCTCGTAACTGAAGGATAAAATGAAAATGGTTTTCATTTTTCAAGAGTTCAGATAATCGCTCCCCGATTTGTACACTGTCCATCGCCTAGCAAACTAGAGCATACACGATAGCTAAAAGTTTACTAAACGATCGTGTACACTCGCGTTTTTCCTAAATGATCGCATATTCTTACCTAAATGATTGTCTAGCTTTTTCTAAGCAATCGCGCGCCCGAGCGTTTTACTAAACGGTCGTCTATACGATCTGCCCCACTTAACTACACGATCATGCATTTTTGACTAAACGATCAAGCAGTCATCTATACAATAAACCTCATATATCTCCCACCTGCTTGGTCGTGGTAAACGATCGTTCCTTCCTCTTCCTTCTACCAAATCCAATAGAGCCCACACCTCCTGGATTCTCACTCCGATAATACCGAGTTTTCCGAGTGGTTGTGTCCTTCATTGTTGCCTTGTTCGTGAGGAGTCTATTCGATGGTAGATGACAACGAGATTTGGTGGACGATAAGCTTGATGATCTCAACGACAACGAGATTGACTAGATTGACGAGAGCGAGATTTAAAGCGAATAAGAGTTCTTCAACTGGTATGTATCTCGTTCCTTTGTTGTTTAAGTTGAAAAGCATGCCGTAATTTGTTGCATATGTATAACTTGTATGTTTGATTGTGAATGCGGTATTTCTGTCACAATGAGTTTGGAATGATATTGTTTCCGCTAAGAGGTACTCTTTGGTAAGAGTTCCTTCAATGTGGAGGAACTATTATATCGTGGCGATCAGTGAAACAGACCATAACGGCTACTTCCTCAAATCATGCTGAAATTCTTGCAATTCACAAGACTAGTCAATAATGTGTATGGTTAAGATCAATGACTCAGCACATTCGTGAAACATGTGATTTGTCTTCTAATAAAAATCTTCCAACAATATTATACAAAAATAACATAACATGCATACCCTAAATCGAATGAGTATATATTAAAGGTGAAGGAAATCGAATTCGAGATTTTCACGAGCAACGGAAAATAAATCATTCCAAATTACAATCATGAATGAACATTACAATTACAGTCGTAAACAAAACATACAGTTATGCAATTGTTACAGAAATTACAGTATGATAACTACAAATGAACAAGGCGAAAGTTATAAACATTTGTAGACTCGTCTCCATGCTCCTTGCTCACGAACGCTCAAACACAACAACCTCAAACGCTCGAACAACATGACCGCAACACTGCACGAACACTTCACACTCGTCCTCAGTGATCGCCTCAGTCACGAACACTCCAGCAACACAAACGGCCTCCACAGAACCTCAACGGTGTCGAGTTGAGTATGACACCACCAAGAAGGTTACCTTGGTATTATCAGTATGAGAATCCAAAGGGTGGGCTCTGTTTGGACTTGGAATGAGGCAGACGAAGAAGGAATGAACAATCGTATACATGATTGGGCAAGTGGGGGAAGATAGAAACCTATCGCCTATGTTAATGCCCAATCGTTTAGCTAAAGCTAAGCGATCGTTTAGATCATTGTTTAGCTCAATGTCTATCTCCTAAAAAACACTACACGATCGTTTACTTCGCTCAAGCTGTCGCTTAGTAAATTTGTATGTACTTGACAAGCTTCCATGAGTTTCTTTTTCCGAGAGAAATCTCAAAACAATTTTTGACAAAAACTTTTTGTAAAAACTTACTAAAATTAGGAAAACACATTTCCTTTTAACTCACGGTTACCGTGAACTACCAATAACCTCCCACTAAATTAGTTATTAGAGAAAAAGAATTAATTATCCAATAATTAATATTATTATAAATATAAATGATAACTAACTTATCATACTATATTTATAACCTATAGTTTTAATATTTCATCTTATGAAACATATAAACCATAGTTCTTTTTCTATTCCATGGTACTTAATATAAATCTCATTTACATTAATCCTTCACTAGATGTATCTCATACATCATACTGATTATATCATATATAATCAAAATACCTCCTGTCAATTTGAACATTTCAAATCAACACGAAGAACTGATCCTCAACTGAATCCATTGAGCTACCAAGGGGATCTTATGGACCTGTAGCTCGAAACTCCAACGGTACGTGAATAACTTACTAAACTTTTTAGTCACGGGATCCACCATCCGTTAATTTCCAGACACTACACTAAAGGCCGATAGCTGAACTCTCCTTACCACAGATATATTATGTGTCCATCTTAACCAATCAGCAGTGCGACAACCCTTCACAGATCACTCGTAAGTATAACTCGGCCAATAACCGTTATCCCCCTGTAGTTACATCTAACTCCTTAAGTACCACTGATCCCTCTAATGAACATAAGTCATAGTCCTACTATGACTAAGTCTTCTCTTCCAAAAAGAAGTTGTGGCCACTATGTTCAAGCCCCGGAATCAGTCCTTAAGGGAGCAATCTCTCTATTTATCCCTGCTTCGGGAAAGAAGTGAATTTCACCTTGTGGATTGAGTTCCCAGCTCCCAGATTAGACAAGTCCCCAAAAAGGTAGGCATATTAAGTTGGAAATATGGTCACTCTCACTCATACTAATCAAAGGACTGCCCTCAAAGGCAGAAGTTCCTAAAACACTCAGGATTGAGGTCGTGTCACCTATGGTTGCAAGTCTCTAGTATCAACAGCGTTATATACAGAGTCTAATCATCTTGTGGTCCAGGTTTTATACAAACATTTTGTATAGGACACTCCTGCTCACACATCTCCACATGAATGGTTAAGATCTACCATCTGTAGTAGTTTACAACACTTACAAACCTCTACAAAGCGTGTCGTATCTGTAGTGTCACCAGGATCAGGTATCCCACCTTAATCCTTATACTACAGACCAATTTAGGTTATCACTTAAGGCATGATCCACTTGTATATCACATATACATGCTTAAGTTCACATAAGATAACCAAGGAGCTTTGTTTATTGGATATGAGTAAATGCCAGAATTAAATAACACTTATTTTATTCATTAAATAATGTGTATCTTTACAAAACAACGAGACTCCGAGAGAATTAGGACACTAATCCCAACAAAAGGAGATAGAACAAAGCATATTTCACCAAGACTTTTCTACACTCATGATCTTGAAGAAAATGGTGACATTACTGTACAACAAATTTGTTCGAAAGATAACCTGCTAGACTTATTTACAAAGGCATTACCTATCGCAATCTTTGAAAAGCTGGTGCACAACATTAGAATGCGGCGACTCAGAGATCTCAAATGACGTTTCCATGAGGAGTAAATATACTTTTTAGGAGTACAAATTATATGAAATGTGTACTATTTTCCCTTCATTAGGAATTTTTTCCTATTGGATTTTTTCGTAGTAAGGTTTTAAAGAGACATATTTCATATATAGGGCATCTAAGAAGGAGTATTATAAATATTATGATAATAGATACCCATTAGATGCTCATGCTTAGTGTGTCTATTGACCGTGTGTCATGCCCTCTTTTTCCAAAGTGTTGTCCATGTGTCTCAACATGACACATTATTAGTGTCCATGTAATCCACCTCCTATTTGCCAAATTGCCTATAAATAGTGGCATTTGGTGGGTTTTGGAAAATACACACATTGGAAAAAATCGATGAAAATTGGAGAAAGTGAAGAATTTAGAAAATTTTATTATTTCATATTTTGTTAATTTATATATTTTGTTTAATTTATTTTAATATTTATTTATTTTCTTATAATATTATATTATATTTATTTCAATATTATATTTTATTGGTATCCGTGTTTCCGTTGTGCTCCTCTACTTCATAATAATATGGAGGTTACATTTTCTTGAATGAAAAAACATTTTTTTTTATTTGATTCTAATTTTATTATTTTAAAAAATCATTTTAGGTCATTAAAAAAAAAAAAAAAAAGTCCTTGTGGACCATGATCGCCAATTTTCAAACATTAAAGATTGGGCCACTGTATATCTGAGCCCAAAGAGTGATTGTAATGGGCCAACAAAGTTAGAGATTTGGTCCAGTCAATATTAGAATCTGTTTGAACTTATTTCAAAACAATCTTTTTTCTAAAGGAAAAAAAAAAGGAAAAGAAAAAAGACCCATCTATTTAATATAATTATTTTTGTAGTTGTCCTATGTATATACACACACAGAGCTTCCAAGTAGCCCTTTTCTAATTTTCATGTTCTAATATATAAGATTATTATTTTTGTGATCATAAATGTTGGGTTATTTTTAAATATAAAAAATATTTAAAAATATTTAGATTTTATAGTAAGTTTGAAACTTTTTGTTATAAAGTATAAATATTTTTTAGATTTTTCTATTTACAAGAATTTTTCTAAATATATTGTGATATTTAAGTTGAACACTAAATTATGTTGCTGTAAAATTCAAAATTTTAACTCTTACTAACTATAAGATTTAATATTTGAACTATATCTCTCAACATAAAATGTTATTTTGTAATATAAAAAAATTTATTTGATTGAGAATAAATTTAAAAATTATTAAAAAAAACAAACAAAAGATTTCACGGAATGAGGACTAGAATAGGAGGGCCGACAAGAGAACTCCCCATTCCGGCCATTCCAGTCATGTGAATGTCTCTAATTATAATATCTAAGTTTGAGGATTTAACTTTTAGTATTAAATGTTTAGAGGTCCAATTTTACCATATGTAAATTTGAGGTCCAGCATGTATAAGTTTGAGAACTCAATTTTTACAGTTGAAAGTTTAAGAGTGTAATTACAACTATAACCATACAATTTATTTAATTTCATTAATTTCTTTTTTTAATATCTCATTTTTTTAAAAAAAAAAAGGAAAAAATATGAAAAAAAAAGAAAAATATTTTGTAGTCTATAACTTTTGTGCCCAGTTTTCATTTGGTCTCTATATTTCGAAATGTTACACAAGTTGGTCTCAAAATTATTTTTACATAGACGTTTAAGAGTTGCCATAATCAAAGTGCTTAATGTCAAGTTACTATAAACGAAGGCTATTAAACACTATAAATTAGTTGCCAAAGTAATTGTTGGAATTGATCATCGCATAGGTGGTTGTCAGAGTTGACCGCCAAAGAAAGTCGTTAGAACTAGTTGAAGAAGGTGGTTATCGCTGAAATTGGGGATCGGAGGTGATCTACACGAGAGTTAGCCACCAAAATGATAACTAGAGATGACCGCATCTCGCCGTCGAAATTGGACATCGAAGATGGTCTTCATTAGAGAGTTAGCTGCGAGAATGATGATCGAAGTTGATGGAGGTGAATAGGGTCATAGAGAGGAAGGCCCTCATGCAGCGGCGTGGGTCGGCAGAGAGGACTTTTTGGGCGGTGGTGGTGGGTGGGAGGCCCTACATTTTCACTTTATTTATGTACAAATTTAGGGTTTATAGATTAGGCCCTCACCAAACCCTTCCGCGTGCCCTTTCTTTTTCATACATTCCCCAAAAAGACAAACACATACACACATCCTTCTTCATTTTCTTTTCCCTTCTAAATCTCCTTTTCACTTTTTACATTTTCCGGTGCTTTAATTCTATCAATATTGAGTACATAATAATTTTCATACCATGTTATAGTTTTAATATATTTTACATTTTAATGTATATATTAATCTATAAATACATATATATGAAAGAGGGAATCATTAGAGATGTCCAATTTCTCCACAGAGGTGGGGTTCCCCGATTAGGCAGAAAATGGGGGAGGGAGTGAGGGAAAAAATTCCCCATGAGCTAAACGGGGATGGGGACGGGGAATGCATTCCCGTCCCCACCCCGTTCCTCGCCCCGATTAGCTTTTACATATTTATTTAGTATAGTTATTTTGATTATTTATTGGGAAAGATAATGAATATGTTTAAATTTAGATTATATATGTGAATAATTTGATTTATATTTATTTATTTATACTAAAAAAAATTAATTAGCTCTTTTAGGCCAAAATTTGAGTAATTTATTTTAAATTCAAAATGTCATATAAAATTAACCATAATAAACAATTTAGTGATAAAGTTAATTATTTAATTAAATTTTGTTCACATTAGTGATTTAAATTAATTAGTTTTTTACCAAAAAAATAATAATAATAATAACGGAGAAAAATTCCCCGCGGGAAATCCCCATCCCGATCCGCGTGGGAAATTTCACAGAGATGAGAAATGAAATGGGGAGCGGGGATAGGATGGGGAATGGCATCCCCGACCCCACCCTGTCCCGTGGACATCTCTAGGAATCACCCATTTGATCACATTAAACCACATTGTTCAATCAATTTTAATCTATTGATAGACATCTATCATTAGTTATCACTAGTAGACAATGACATTTTACTATATCTGAAAATATTTTCAACGGTTTTATCGTTTAAAACAATTTATCTTTTGGAATGAATTTTTAGCTTTGTTCCAGATCAAATCATGCCAAATACAAATATAAAAATTTAAAATCTAAAATAGAATCTTTCCTTTCTTCAACATGCACTATAGAAGAAAAAAAAAATAAACTTTTTAGATGAACAAAGTCATAGAAACAGACACACCGAAAGCATATATCATAAAAAAGGACAATTTGATGGAAACATATTATATAATCAACATTACCATCTTTGTTATATTAATATATTATATAGCCAACATTACAATCAAATGCTTGGGGAATTTAGAAGACCAAAAATATTATGTCTTCACACTTCACACTAACAACCCTACATTCCAAATCCCAATGAATATAATTAGGTAATCCAAAGAAAATTGAAGTAATCAGAATGATATTTTATTAATGGATGAATTATAGTAGACTGAATTACAAATATAGTTGGATTGTTTTTTTATCGCGTTTACCTGAAATTATGAATTTGTTACATGTTCTTGTTACCGTTATCATTATCGTTATTGCTTGACTCTAATGGTAAAGGTAATAATAAATGTGACAAATTCATAATTTTCATATTTGAATGGTAATGATAACGGTAACGAAAAAGGTAGTGGGTCCCACGTAATCTTCAACGAAAATAGCACGTATTATTCATCAATTAGATTACAAGATTTGATTAAAAATTTGAAGGGGACCTCACATCTCATTACAATTACAGAAAGCAAGTAGACAAAACAAAGAAATCCATACTTATGGAAATAATGTATATTATAAAATTTAATGGAAAAAAAAAAAAAAAAAACCCTAGAAGAAACTACAATATGAGACCTAAAATGTAGGTTTCTATTTGACTAAAGTACTAAATAACTTTCATATATATTGAAGACTTTTGGACAAGGAAGGATTATAGTAGATACACTTCATATCTCATTATATTAAAGAACTCTTAAACATAATATATAAACAATCTAATTTTAGATGCAAAGACTAATGATGCACCCAAAAAAATCACCTCTATGATAGATCAAGAGAGAAAATATATATATATATATATATATAAAGAGGCTTAGAACAGAAGAGGAACATGGGATAGGCAGAATTAATGGAAAACCCCATCTGACTCACAAAGGCATACAAAATTTTCAATTGCCTTCCTCTTTATCATGGCAATAAGAAGCATCATGATCATTACTACTCAAGGGAGAAAGAAAAGACAGACCAGAATGATGGCGAGTGATGGAGGCGGTTGCTGCCCTCCTTCCAAATTGGGAGGGCGGACGGGCGCCCCCGCTAGCGTATCGGACTAAATCAGCATTTGTAGCATCGAGCTCCTTCTGCAAGCGAATGACTTGTCGCTGGAGAACGGAGATGGCCCCGACGCAACCGTAGACAGGGTCTTTCATGCGAGCCTCGGCCTCATAAGCTAGAGAATTTACGGCATCCTCGCGCTGATGGGGCTGGACCTCATTCAGAAGCTTGCTCACATTGCTGGCTCCAAAGATCTTGTGAACATTGGCAAATTTGGTTGGCTCTTCAGGGGGAAAGTAGGGTGCAAATATGCAATCTGCTAAGCATTTTCTTCTTAGGAATTTGCATGCTGCACATGGTGAGTTTGAATAGCTTGAAGACGCCATATTCTTTTCTTTTCTTTTCTTTTTTCTTCCTTCTATCAACAAAACCAAACAATATATGCAGAATTTTTAGATATAAAAGGAAATATTTAAGAATACTCTGTCATTTAATAGCGGACGATCAAATGTCCTAATAACAGAAGGACATGTTATATTGGCTTGTCGAGTTGTTGTTTTAAATTATTTGTATATGTATTAATATTGTTTATGATTAGTTTTTCAAGTGGCTAAGGGTCCAAAATATTGAATTATAATATCATTTTTTTAATGATGGAATCATTTTTGTACCTAAAGTAGCTAACATATAAATCTAAAAAGTTTTGTCTTTTGTTTCATATATTAATATTTGGCTAGAAATGCATGCAAGGAAGGGTTTATATTAAGATATTTTCACATATAGAAAAATTGTCAAATTATTTATAGAAATAGAAAAAAAATTGACAAAGACTTCTCTCAACCTTTGTAATTGATAGAAACGGATAGAAGCTGCTATCAGTTATAAAAATTGATAGAAGCCTAAAATGATTAAAATTGTATTATTTTGTATAAATAATTTCTCTTAGTTTTCTATTTTTGAAAATCTCTATTTTATAAATCAAATAATGATTATTTTTCAAAGAATTAAAAAAATTTGAGATATGGTGTCAGTGTTATAATTTTTTTTTAGTAATGGAGGTGAAGATTCAAACTACACATCTTTTGATCGTTATTGAGCTATATGCTTTCGTTTTGATGTCCATCTTATAAGTTATATATTCCATAAATCCAAATATTTGCAAGTAAATTATTTTTTAAGTAAAGAGCTCTTAAAAAGAATGAGATCATCACTCTCCATATGGAAAAAGAAATTAAAAAAAAAAGTCTTACTTTCTAACTTGAATAAGTGGATTATATTCCTTATTGATTTTCTTCTCCCTTTTCAAGAATGTTTTTACCTTATTTTCTTTTCATTATGTTACATATAATAATTAGATAAATTAGTCGAGAATTCCACATTAAAAAAATTAAAAGACATCCCAATCTTTATAAGATATATGAGTTTACTATTTTTATTACAAATTAGTTTCCAGATAGAACCATGTTATCTATATGTTGATATTAAAAATGGTTATCTATAATAAATAGATAGACCTATTTCAATTCTGCTACATTATTAGTAGTAGATAATTTTTTAAATATTACATCACAATTAAAATTAGTGATGGAAAGGTTCAAATTATACACTTTTTTGTGCTTATTAGATAGGTTACTTAATTAATTAATTTTTCTCGATTATTTATTTATTTATTTTGTATTTACAGATTCCTATTTTACATATACATATATAATATTATATATATATATATATATATATTGACCTCATAATTAAAAAGTTTATCTGGCCATTGCAATAATAATATGATCACTGCTACTGCAACCAATAAATACATGGGTCAAAATATATTTAATTTCTCTCCATACATAAAAAAAAAAAAAAAAAAAAAAGAAGGAAATAACATTGACATGTATTAAATGATTTCATTATCAACAGAACTATTCCCTATCCTTAATTTCAAAACTACTGTCCACCTCAAACTTTTAAACTATTAATGAATCAAAAATTGATATTTTTTTTTTTTTTTTTTTGAGAAATCAAATGGTCTGAATTGCATTTCTATTCACTGCACACAAAGCACACACACATTACTGTTTCTGCAGCTGAAACATTAAAAATCCCACCTTCCTTTGTACTAAAACATCATAAATCTAACATGCTGCTTGAAAACCCAACCTGAGATGATATATCCCTACATCTTATATCATCTCAGTGTTTGGAGGTCCATTATCCAGTTTTAATTGTTTGTGGACCCATTTTCAAAACGTGTTTCGTATCTCACAATCATTTTCCTTCCGTGTATCGTATATCATCTCAGTGCTTGAACATACTTGATCATACTCGATCGTTCATACTCAATCAGAACTCTCCACATCCTATATCATGTCAGCTCCCTAAACAGCTCCTAAGTATTTAGTAAACACCTATTTTGCGGTATGGGTAGCTTACAAGTACATCAACTAATCTCACACAGGATAAATCATCTATTCCTACAATATTTAGGTGGTCATCGTGAACGAAACTCCTGACCTCTTAATCTTTTATCAAAATCATGTCCCTTATTTACTCATGATGGTTAAATCTTTCATAGAGCAAAATTTAAATTCTCTATCAAATAGTTATCTTAATAATGTTAATTCGAACTTAATGGATAAGATATCAATTACACGTCCACAAAAATTATGTCACAATTTTCATTGATGCATCGTTTTATATCATTTCCATCTCCAATAATTTCATGAATCCCATAAGCTCAATTTCAATCCATTTTTTCATGTAAATGGCAAGAAAACAAATTATCAATTAAAATCCAATGAAGTCATTATAATTTAATCTAATAAACTCCAAGGCAAAAATCAAAAGGGAAAAAGAAAATCATCAAGGAAATCTTACAACAATTTCTTGTTGAGTTATCATAAAATTAACAATAATGAAAAAGAAGTTAGAATTAGGGTTACCTTGATCAGATGCTTTTTTCTCCACAAGATGGTTTGAAGAAGCTTAAGATTAGAGGGAGAAGAGAAGGGGGAAAAAAGGACACATATAAAAAATATTTCCAAGAGGGAATTAATTGGAAGAATTAATTTAAAAGGTAAATATAAAGATGAAAAAACAAAAGGAAGAAACCCTAGAAGAGATGAAATAAGAGAAGAGGGGGGGCCTGCAAAAACCTAAGGCAAAAGGTATGGAAGATGAGAGAAAAAAGAGAGGCAAAGAGAATTTTTTTTAATATTGTAGAAAGGCCAAAGAGACAACAAAAAGGTGACAGCGACACTGTCGTTTGAAATAATGTCCAAATACTGTTTCAAGAACTCCACATTATTATTTACTTGTGTGTCTATATAATAATATATTTAACATCTCGCGTCGAGAAGATGAAGAGATTTCACAATCGGTTTTGCGATAAATTTTTATGTTTATCTAATATGACATCAGAATTTAAGAAATCTAAACTAGTATTCGATTTAAAAAAAAAAAATCGACCTAAGAATGGTAAACTTAAATAAGCACTATCTTGAGGGGAAATGTTGAGGATCCCTGTGACACTCCACGTCTAGGATTCAACATCTGATAGTCCCGACATTCTCTTGTGACTTGGTTACGTTGATCCTTGCTTGTCTTAAATTGCTTCAAAGAGTGAAGATTGTTCCCATAAATCAATATCAGTCATTTTAGCATGTTTTGTTCTCACTCACAACCTTCCTAAGAAAATCCTCAAAAGGTTACCCAAACATAGAATTACTCCAAGCTACTGAAAAAGAAGGTGCAACTTTGTTGTAGGTATAGTAACTTTTAGTTAGCCTTTCTAACCATACTTTTATATCCACAGAATCTCTCTCATTCAAATGTGATCTCAGATCATTTATGTTATCCTCTTAAACTCGGGGCATTACAATCCTTCTCGAAAGACGGTGAGGAAACCTCTTACAATTTTTGTAAGATATATAAATTATTATTTCTCTCAATAATCGATTGGTTCTGGGATAGAACATTTTTTATCGAGAGTATATATCTATATAAGTTAAGTTTATGCTTAAATAAGCAATAGTTATAGATATGGTATATCTAGCTCTCTCACCCTCTCCATCTATTCTCTTTTTAACTATTTTTTAGGCACAACAACTATGGGTATGATCATATATTTGAATGTGTGTTCATATTTATCACTTTCTACATTTATTTTTCTTTCCATTCCTGACTTTTTCTACACACAAATTCTAATTTGTGTTAATAATGTCTATTCATGCATTCTTTTGACACTCTAAATTCTAAGATCAATGTATAATATTTTTTTTTTATTTTATCAATTTGAATATAACTCAATTGATTAAAATGATATCAAATTTGGTCGACTCAAACCATGCTCATATGAGATAAAATATGCAATTCAAAAGTACTTTAGTATTTGATATTTGATAATATACCGTAAGATTAAATTTAATTTAAATTTTAAGAAGTATTTTAGGTTTCACTCTATTTTAGTCTCTTCTCTCAATTAGTTTTTCTTATGAATTTTGTAAATATGTAATTCACATTGTGTATCTTTTCTTGCACGAAAGTAATAATAAGGGATGTTTTTAAATATAGAAAAATAAACTAAAATATTTACAAAATATAGCAAAATTTGAGCACTATCAATGATAGGTACTGATAGACTTCTATCAGTATCTATCAGTGACATTGATAGATACTGATAGAAGTTTATCAGTGTCTATCACCGTCTAATCATAGTTTTAAAATTTTGTTATATCTTGTAAATATTTTCAACAGTTTTACCATTTAAAATAATTTCTCTAATAATAATTATTTAGCCAATTTTAATAAAAACTAACTTCAAACTATAAAAGTAAGGATTAATTTTAAGTAAACACTAGATTTAAATATTTAAAATTATCGAGACTGTAAATGAAATCAAACTCAAAATATAAATACATCAAAATGGTATTTTGACTTTACTTTAATAGATTAGAGAGAAAAATTAAAAATTAGTGTCAACAGTTTTATCCTGTGTGCGCCAAAAATTAAAAATCACAAATTACAAGTTAAAAGCAACTCATATATATGTGTGTTTTAGTATTTGGCTTAAAAGTGTAATAATTTTGTTTAGACTAATCAGGTACAGTATAAAATTATTCTAGTAAGCATATATTTACTTCCGTCTGTCATAAATACTAGGTTAAATTTGGTGATGGAAAGAAAATTAAATTCTGAGTTCTTAGAATTTATATTTAGAATTTAATCTTTATAGTTTGATAAAAGCTTTATAAGTAGTCTCTTCGGTTTAAATTATTTATGAAGATTATTTTATAATCATATAAATTATTTATGAGATTTTATCAATCTACAGATTGAATTTTAATTTTTAAATTATAGAAATTAAATTCTAACTTTCTCTAAACTATGGGAACCAAATTTGTAATTCAACTATTTTTGTATTATATTTTTTACCCTTTTGCCTATACTTAGGTTTGCTAATATCTTAGACAGAGCTAATAACACACACTTCCCTTGATTTATTTTGGGGTTAAAATTCCAGAGTTTCACCCCTCTAGAAGTTTTCGTGGGAATACTAATCTTTTAGGGTAAATTTTTCGTTTGGTAAAAAAGAAATAGACGAAGTGAATCTCATTTTCCCTCCCCAAAAAAAGATAATATTAAAAAAAAAAAAAAAAATCTAGCATAGTAAATAATTGAACTATTGAGTGAGAAGAACAGAAAAAACTTAGAAAATATCCTGTGTTTTTTATCCATTATTGGATACCATTCATAAATCTAGATATTTTCAAAAAGTACTCTCTTATATATATATATGTATAGGTGTGTATATGTATATATATAAGTATCTATATGTATACACGTGTATTATGTATATCTAGATATGTATATGTATTATTTATATGTATGTATATATATATATATATATATAATATTAGTATTATATGAGTAATACAAAGAATAACAAAACCAATAAGATATCAAATCACTAGACACCGCAACGTCGATCTATGGAGGGCCATCTTCAAGCCAAACACCAAAAAATTTGGTTCATCTTGTATTACATGCTAGAATGTAAGCAATAGTATTATAAATTATTGTGCAATAAGAGAAGTAGAAACAATCTCTCATCGATGAAAAACTCTAATGTCATTAACAAAGACTTGGATTTCATTGTTGAAACAATCTCAACCTTCAAGTAAGTTCCAAAGAATCATTGAATTAATCTGTTTCAACCCATAAAGGATAAATCTTTGCTTTTTTAGCTGTAATGATACCGTTCAAAGAGTAGCAACCTTGACAAGTTCAATAGTACCAATGAACTTTAGAGCTTTTTCTGTCGATATCAAAGGTTAACCATTTGAATTATGAACAATGACTTCAAAGCCCACCTCTTACATGGTGAAGGAATAATCAGAGTTAAGCTTATACGAGTTACCCTTTGGGGGCTTCCAACAATTAATGTGAACATCATCAATAATCAAAAGAGAGCGTTTGGGCCTAAGTCAAAACTCAAACAAATGTGTGGTACGAATATAATTCAATTAAGAAATAGTTCTATATTTGAATCTTCAAGTCATCTCAAATTTTATATTAAACGTTTTTTTTATTAAAAAAAAAACCCTAAAATTTATCAATATTCTTTCAAGAGTTGCACTATAATCCATGACTTTTGATAGATATTTCCAAAATATCTTTGAAGTAGATATTTGTTAGAATGTTAGATAGCTAGAAACTTGGACTTGAAACGGAGCGATAATGATCTAAAATAGAAATTCAGATTGTTATATTGTTTTAGGTCACAGCCACGTTGTTTCAAGTCTAAATTTCTATATGACATTCGATGAAGGAATATAAGTATTTTTAATAAAACTTTTGATCATGGTTTGACTCTGCCTTCAATATCATATCTCTATATATTTTTGGGACATCTAAATATTTGTTTTTTAAGTACAATTGAGGGTGGGGAGATTCGAAGAACCACAGACCTCATGATTTCTAGCACACTTAGATGTCAATTGAATTATGCTCGACTTTGCCATTTAAATATTCGTTGATATCAGTAAATTATGCATTATTGATATCAATAGCTTGGGACATGTTCATCCCATACTAATTGCTAACTTTGACATATAATATTTAATGTCGAATCACTACAAGCCAATATAATCAAGATAAGTAAATAGATTACCTCTTAACTAAGACCCCATTTGATAATCATTTTGTTTTTGGTTTTTTTTGTTTTTGAAATTAAGCTTATAAAAATTACTTCCACCTCCAAATTTTTTCACTTCCTATCTATTTTTTACTACTAGTTTCAAAAACCAAGCCAAAATTTTAAAAAACTAAAAGAAAATTAGCTTTTAAAAATTTGTGTTTGTTTTTTAAATTTGGTTAAGAATTCAATCATTGTACTTAGAAAAGATGCAAATCATTATAAAAAAAAAAAAAAGGGAAGAAACTATGCTTAATTTTCAAAAACTAAAAACTAAAAAAGAAATGGTTATCCAATGGTGTCTAAATTATCGGAAAACTTGTTTAAATACTTGTGTATATATTTTCTTGGGACCAACAATCTCATCTCAAGGTAACTAGTATAAGTAAACTATACGTTGTTAGTAAACTACCATGAGATTTCAAACATCTGTTTAGTTGATAATTCAAATTTTGTTTTATATTTTTAGATTCATTGAGTTCATGAAATATGTGTTTGATAGACAACTCGAATTCTATTTATGAAAACTATTTTGAGATTCTCTAGTCCAAACAGTACAAATTATGAAAACAATATTTTTAATGTTTTGATTATAACCAGGTTTTGAATTTTAAAATTTGAAATGCAGAACTATATTAAATAAAAATAGAAATACTTAGAAATACAGTATATCTTGTTATAAACTCAATTCTTTTTTTAAAAAATAAAATAAAATATATATTATAAATTATATAATACTTCAAAATAATAATTATACAAAAAAATATTAATATAAAACATATTAACAAACAAATTGATAATTGTTTATTATGAACTAAAATTCAGTGCTTAATTTTATGATTTATAAATATAGTATCAAATATATCTAAAATCATTGTTTAAATTAGAATTCAATTTTCAAATCTATTAACAAATACATACCTAGAAATATGAAGTACAATTATGTTTTTGTTGAATCTCTTATTTTCATATTCCCTACCAAATATGCCTAAAAAGGTTCAAACTTACTCTTTTTTAGCACACCATATATATTTATTATTGTTTAAAAAAAGTTAATTCAAACTCGCTCATATTTGTGTAAAATATAAACAAATAACTATTTAAAAAAAAAAATTGCTCATATTTGTTAGTTTACATTAGAAGAACCTATTTTGACTTAAGGTTAGTCAGATGTTTGGATTCTCCCATCTAATTAAAATAATAATAATAAAAAATAAAATCTATTGGACCAAAACAATTTCTTCGTGAGAATTTTGAGGGAAAAAAAACAATTAAGTTAAATTATCATTTTGGTATTCATACTTTGGTCTTATTCTATTTTAGTCTCTCTATTTTCAGTTGTACTATAGTCATTTAAACTTTTAGTTAAATTTTAAATTTTATTCCTTCAAAGTTAATGTTGATAAAAATTAGTTAAATAATAATAATAACAATAATAATAATTTTTTGAAAAAAAAATCAATGTGAATATATTAAAATATAATTTATAATGCTATTAGAGACTATCAATTTTATTGAAAGTATTGAAAAAATAATTAAGACTCAATTCTTTTGAACAAATCGGTAGGTCTTTTGACCAAGGGCCTTGCCAAAGTCGAACAAGATTGGCAGGCCCAAATATTAGTAGACTAGGCCCAATAATTTCTTATTTGGGCCTTTTTACAACAATTGGGCCATTTGTAAATAGGCCGTATACAGTTTCCCGCTCGCGACAGCATATTCGAAGAAAATAAACAAATTTTCAAAATAATAATAATAAATTAGAAAAGAAATACCAACTTATTCTTTCTCCAATATTATTATTAATTAAAAAATATATATTATAAATTTGTCAATATAGCAAACATGAACCTAACATGTCTTGTCGGCCAATTCATCCTTTTCCCTTTTTTCCCTTTGTTTTTTTTCAAAATTTATGAACGCATATCTTTGTTAAATGAGAAATTCGATCAACTAAATTTCGCCACGTCATCACAATGAAGGTTTAAGCTTATTTAAAAATTATAAATTAGAACAAACTGAGTAATTAAAGTCGGTTGAGCCTAACCCAGTTCAAGCTTATGGTGAATATTTGGATCAAATTAAAGATTGAGCTCAAGCCCAATATTTGAGCCAGGCCCTTTTTTGGGACCAAATTGACAATTGGGCTCAAGCTCATACAAGGCTCATGAGAAATCTCTATAAATAGAGGCATCCCTTCTTCATTTGGGAAGGTTGGAAGCATTGACAATGTAGTGTTGAAACTCATAAGACTTGAAAATTGAAGCTCTAAAGATTTCTAGACTTTGAAGCTCTAATCGATTTCAAGATTACAACCTTATGAAAATTGAAGCCTGGAAGACTAAAACTTCCTTGAATTCCAGAAGACTAAAGTTCTGATCGATCTCAAGTTTACAACTTCCTGAAGATTGGAAGAATCAGAGGTTGAAGCTCTGAAGCTCTGAAGCTCTGAAGATCCAAATGTTGAAGCTCTAGAAATCTGAATAATATAACTTCTTCAAAGTTTTGAAGATCATACGACAAACTAAAGATCTAAAGATTGAAGCTCCAAAACTTTTGATCTCCTGAAGATATAAAGACTAAAGCTCATAAGACTTCCATAAGATCATAAGAGTCTGTCAAGCTCTTAGATTCAGAAACAAGCTAAAGGCTGATCCAAATCAATCGACAAGCCAGAGACCGATTCAATTCGATCAACAATATCAATAAGCCCAAAGTTCGATCATTCAAAAAGATCAATAAGTACAAAAGTCGATCATCCAAGAAGATCATCAAGACCAGATGCCGATTATCCAAGAAGATCATTAAGTTGAAGGATTAAAGTTGGTGTTTTTATAGAAAACATCAAAGGATTATGTATTAAATATTGTACTCACTATACTGAATAAAATAATACAAATACGAAGTTCAAATTCCACGAATTAATTTCTGTCGAAATCTTGTGTGAACAAATTGGCACACCTAGTGGGACCTCTCAACCTTTAATCTCTTTTCTCTTATATAAGATTAAATGACATCTAAAGATAATGAAGGAAATTTTTGAAAAAGATCCTCTAAGCGGAAGCAAGATCGTCCAAAATTCCATTTTTCATTGAATATAAGTTTTACAGTAAATAAAAACAAGATATGCATTTTCTTAAATCAGAGCATGTTTTAAATAAAATACTTAGGGTTTCATAAACTTTTACCTTTAAAGAACCCTTTCTTCAAGAATTCCATCATACAAGCCACGAACGGATCAGCTTCTCCACGCAGATCTCCTACTTCAAAAAGGATACCACCACTTGAAAACCCTCTGTATTCTCTTGAGACAAAGAATTCAAGCAAGAGTTATGGGGGTTTTGCTTGAATCCTTGGAAGAGGGAAGGATATGGAGAATAGGAGAGGGATAAGAAGAACGTTTCTCTTTTGTGTTAGTTTTTCAAAGAGAACTCTTATCACAGAGAAAATTGAGGAAGACAATAAAAATCTCCAACTAACTCATTATCATCCCATGTAAATTAATTTAGAGAAATAAGGGAAGGGAGTTGTAACTCCTTCCCTTTAATTAATTTTAATTATATATATATGTATATATATATATATATAATAACTACTTTATTATATATATATACAAACTATGTTATATCAAATATAACTAGTTTTATATTGCATCAAATACAACATAACTTATAGATTTTATTTTCTCTCAACAATATATGACATTAATATAAATCACATTTATATTAAATTATATGAATCTCATCCATATATTTGATATTTGGATCATATCCAAATATTTAATTTATCTCAATATATATCATATTTATATTAAATTTAATTACATAAATCTCATTCATATAATTAGTATTTGAATCATATTCAAATTCCTCTCATATTACCTTAAATTATAATGTATCAAATACATTATATTAATTATATCACATAAATAATCATTTAATTAATTATATCATATATAATTAATTCTCTCAATTAATTTAAACACTTCAAATTAATTCTCAATTAAATCCAAGTTGAGCTATAGAGGGGACCTTATGGACCTGTAGATTGAAGCTTCACTGTGTCTATTTGATATAACCAATCAATAGTGCGATGACCCTTCACAAATTGCGCCTAAGTATAGTTGAGCCAAAATTACCATTTTGCCCCTGTAGTTACATCTAACTCCCTAAGTACCATTGTTCCTTCTAATGAACAATAAGTCATAGTCCAACTATGACTAAGTCCCTCTCGGGCAAGGAGAAGGTGTGGCCACTATGTTCAAGACCTGAAATCAACCCTTTATCTACTTGTCCCAGCATCGGGAAAGGAGCAAATTCCATCTTGTGTAACTGTGTTCCCAACTCCCCAGTCAGATGAATCTAAAAAATGGTAGGCTTGTTGAGTTGGCAATCTAGCCACTCTCACCCATACAAATCAAAGAACCGCCTTCATGAACAGAAATTCACAACTCACTCAGGATTCAGGTCATGTCACCTATGGTCATCGTAATGAAATATAAGTCTCTATTATTAACGGCGTTATATAAAGAGACTAATCATTTTGTGGTCCGGTCTTATACAAACTTTTTGTATAGGATACCCTCGCTCACATATCTCCACATGAATGATCAGGATCAGATCATTTGTAGCACTTTACAACACTTGTAACACGTACAAAGCGAGTTGTATCCATAGTGTCACAAGGATAAGGTACCCAGCCTTATCTATCTACTACAGACCGTTTAGATTATTATTTAAACAAGATCCACTTGTGTGTCTCTACATACTTGTTTAAATTACATGAAATAATCTCGGATCTTAGTTTATTGTATTCAGTATATACTCTAAAATAACACTTATTTTATTAACAACAATATGTTTATTCAAAGTTTACAAACTACGAGATTACAAGGAGATTTAGGACATCAATCCTAATAATCTCCCACTTATTCTAAATCTTAGGGAGCCTAATGTACAATACAAAATTGAAAGATCTCTTATCGAAGAGTTCCATGAGCACGTTTGGATCGCTCCGATCTCATCATGACCGAAATACACAATATACATTCAAACATACAGTTATGCAAACAAATAGTAAATTCAAGGCATGCTTTGAACAACAATAAACAAGGGAGATGAGTTGCCATACTAGTTGAAGACAATCTTCAATCTTCGGAACTCAACGCAGCAGAAACCTCTATGCGATCTACCAACACCCAGCAGCAGCGTCGACTACAGCAACACGAACAACCGCACGAACAATGAACGTCGCGGGACAACACCACCAGAAAAGAGCCCCGGGTATTCTCGGAGTGAGAACCCAAAGCATGGTCTTTGGTGAATTTGGTAGAGAATGAGGAATACCAGATTGTGTAGGCGATAAGCAAGTGGGAGGGAAAAAGGCGCTATCGCATAGCAAAATGCTTATCGTTTAGGAGACACTACACGATCGTGTAGGTTTTACTGAACGATCGTTTAGGAAATGGTATACGATCGTTTAGCAAACTCAGCACACACTACGATTGTTTAGAGAAGCTACGCGATCGTGTAGGAACTAGAGTGTGATTGTTTAAGCGCGAGGTGGACGATCGTTTAGGCGAAAAGGTACTATCGTATAAGCTTTCGAATCTTTAAAGCGATCATTTACGATTCACCAACGCGATCTTCTATAATTTTCCAGGCGAGCGATTTAAAATGAAAGCTATTTTCATTTAATTCATTGGTTACAATAACCGACGCTGCCCCACTAACCCACGTACAAACGTGATTTTTGGGTCAATTATCATATAATTAACCAACTAAAATATCAATAAATATAATCATATTATATTTTTACCCTATAGTTTGATATCACATATCTACTATAGTATTTTCTCCTCTACTTGATATAAATCATATTTATATCTAATTTCCTCCAAAATAATGTATCTCATACATTTAGCCAATTATATCATATATAATTAACTAGTCCAATTATATCATATATAATTAACCAGTCCAATTATATCATATATAATCGAACTTCCTCTTGTCAATTTGAACCTTTCAAATTAACCCAAACACTAGTTCTCGACTTTATCCAAGCTACCCAGGGAACCTAATGGACCTGTGGCTCGAAACTCCAATGGTTCGTGAATAGCTGACTAAACTCTTTAGCTACGAGATCCACCATCCGTAGTCAGGCATTCCACTAAAGACCAACAACTGAACTATTCTTACCACAAATATATTTCTGTGTTCATTAGATATAATCAATCATGAGTACGATGATCCTTTACAGATGCTCGTAAGTACAGCTAGGCCAATTTACTGTTTTGCCCCTATAGTTACATTTCACACCTTAAGTACCATTGATTCCTCTAATGAACAATACAACATAGTCCAAGTATGTGTGAACACCTCTCGAGCCAAGAGAAGGTATGTGACGCCACATCGTTCAAGCCTTAGAATTAGCCCTTAAGGGAGCTATCTATCTATTTATCCTTGCCTCGGGGAAGGAGTGAATTCCATCTTGTATAGCTGAATTCCCAACTCCCAAATTAGACGAATCCCCAAAATGGTAGGTTTGAGTCGGCGGCCTGGCCACTCGCACCCATACAAATCAAAGGACCGCCCTCAATGGCAGGAGTTCCCAACTTACTCAAGATTGAGGTCGTGTTACCTATGATCATTCTAGTGAAGTGAAGTCTTTGTCATGAACGGTGTTATATAACGAGACGCTAACACTTCGTGGTCAGATTTTATACAAACTCTTTGTATAGGATGCCCCCACTCACATGTCCCCAACACGAATGATCAAGATCAAATCATCTGTGACAAGTCACAACACTTATGATCATTCAAAGGGCCCGCATCCGTAGCGTTACCACGATAAGGTTTCTCTCCTATATCCATATACTACATATCATTTTGGTTATCACTCAAGACATGATCCACTTGTATGTCACCACATACATGCTTGAGTCACATACAGATAACCAGGGATTTTATGTTTATTAGTTTGTGGTAAAGCAAATAAAACAAACAACTGAGCAAAATACAAGATGCGAAGTAAATATGATATATTAACAACATAAGCGTTCTTACAAATTGTTTACAAACTAGGACACGAGACTTTACGACATCAACCCTAACAAAAATCATAATAAACTAGGATATACACTATACCCCAGTAACATCTCCTACTTGCCCTAGACAACATGTCGCATATGCCATAGACCCAGACTTTCTAGACGACCCTCGAATACTTTAGCCGTGAGAGCCTTTATAAACGGATCAACAACGTTGTGCTCCGAAGTAATCTTCATGACAATCACATCACCTCGATACAAAATCTCCCGAATCAAATGATATTTTCGCTCTATATGCTTGCCTCTTCTATGACTCCTAAGTTTCTTAGAATTTTCCACAGCACCACTATTATCACAATAGAATGTGATGGGCAAAGACATATTTGGAACAACTTCCAAATCAGTAAAGAACTTCTTAATCCAAACAGCCTCCTTAGCAGCTTCACAAGTAGCTACGTATTCGACTTCCACAGTGGAGTCTGTGATGCACCCTTGCTTGATGTTTCGTCATACTATAGCTCTTTCATTTAGAGTAAACACTGACCAGTCTGAAAGTGAAAGAATCCCAATCAGTCTGAAAGTCAGAGTCTGTGTATCATGTAAGAATCAAATCCTTATCTCCATACACGAGCATATAATCCCTCGTTCTCCGAAGATACTTGAGGATCATTTTGACCATCATCCAGTGATATAATCCTAGATTGGACTAATATTGACTGACAATCTCTACGGCATAGCAAATGTCAGGTCTAGTACATAACATTGCATACATAAGGCTACCAACAGCCGATCCATAGGGAATTCGTTTCATTTCCTCAACCTTTTGAGGAGTCTTAGGACATTGTTTCTTAGACAATACAATTTCATACCTGAAAGGTAATAAACCCTTCTTGGAATTGTGCATCGAATATCTGACAAGCATCTTGTCAATATACGATGCCTGAGAAAAGGCCAACCTTTTGTTCTTACGATCCCTTATAATCTTAATCCCTAGAACAAACTGCACCTCCCCCACTATTGTCAACAACATCACTATTGTCACAATACAGTGTGATAGGTAGGTGCATATGTGGAACTACTTCCAAGTCAGCAAGAATTTGCGTAGCGATACTGCTTCTTTAACGGCTTCACATGCTACTACATATACTTTTTCCATCGTGGAGTTGGTGATACAACTCTATTTAATACTTCTCCAAACTATAGCTCCTTCATTGAGAGTGAAAACTAATCTTGAAGTAGATTTCATTGAATCTACGTTAGTCTGGAAATCAAAATCAGTATATCCTGTAAAGATCAAATCCTTAGGTCCATACATAAGCATATAGTCCATCGTTCTCCTTAGATACTTGAGGATGTTTTTTACAGCAGTCTAATGACTGTGTCCTAGATTGGATTGGAACCTGCTGATGATTCCAACTGCAAAGCATATGTCAGGACATGTACATAACATTGTGTACATTAAACTCTCAACTGTAGATGCATATGGAATTATTTTCATTTCCTCAACTTCTTAAGATGTCTTAAGACACCGTTCCTTTGACAAATGAATTCTATGTCTAAAAGGCAACATATTTTTTTGGTATCCAACATATTATATCTTGACAACATCTTGTCAATATAAGATGCTTGAGATAGTGTTGGGGTTCTATTCTTTCGATTTTGAAAAATTTCTATCCCTAGAATGTATTGAGCATCACCCAAATCTTTCATTTAGAACTATGTTGCTAACCATCTCTTTACGTCAACAAAGAAGCTTGTCTCATTCCCAATGAGCCAGATATCATTAACATAAAGTACTGAGAATGCTACAGTCTTGTTGACTATTTTCTTGTATACACAAGGTTCGTCAACATTCTGTTTAAAGTCATAAGATTTGATCGCAGTATTAAATCTTATATTTCAGGATCTTGAAGCTTGCTTTAACCCATAAATGGATCGTTTAAGCTTATAGACTTTTTGTTCCTGTCCTTTTTTAATGAATTCTTCTGGTTGAGACATAAAAATACTTTCATCAAGATGGACGTTCAGAAAAGCTATCTTGACATCCATTTTTCATATTTCATAGTCATAATATGTGGCAATGGATAGAAGTATTCTTATAGATTTTATCATGGCAACAGGAGAAAAGGTTTCTTCATAATCAACCCCTTCTCTTTGGGTAAAACCTTTTGCCATGAGTCTGGCTTTGTAGGTTTGCACCTTGCCAGTTTGGTCTCGTTTTCTTTTGTAGATCTATGTGCAACCTATGGTTTAACCCCATGTGGTTGGTTTACAAGTTCCCAGACAAAATTGAAATACATTGACTCCATTGCAACGTCCATGGCTTTTATCCACTGTTCCCTATCAACATCTTCCATTGCCTTTTTAAAGGTTAATGGTGAAGGAAATCGAATACGAGGATTTCCATGAGCAGCGGAATGATCTTTCCAAATTTCAATCGTATATGAACATTACAATTACATTCACAAATGGAAACATACAGTTATGCGAAATACATAAATTACAGCATGCTATACAAAAGATCAAGGACAAGAATCAACACACTTTTGTAGACTCATCTTCGAGTTTCTTGATCATGAAGGCTCGATCAAGCAACACAGCAACATACGAACACTCGTCCAACAAGACCGCTACACTGCACGGACACCGCGCACTCGAACTAAACGATCGCCAAGGTCACGAACACCCCAAACAACACAAATAACTTCCACAGAACCTCGACAGTATCGAGTTGAATATGACACCATCAAGAAGGTTACCTTGGTATTCTCGGTGTGAGAATCCAGAGGGTGGACTCTGTGTGGACTTGGTTTGATGACGAAATAAGGAAGAACCACAATCGTGTAAACGATTGAGCAAGTGGGAGATGGAACAACCTATCGTATAGGTCAATGCCCAATCGTTTAGAAAACGCTATGCAATCGTCTAGCAAAAGCTATGTGATCGTTTAGCTCATCGCTTAGCTGAGTGTCTATTGTGTAAGAACATTCCACGATCGTTTAGCTGACTCCAAGCTGTCACTTAGTAAATTTAATTTACTTGACAACTGCTCCGTGAGTATTTTTCGAGATTGGAAATCTCAAAAACAACTTTTCTTTTTCTTTTTCTTACTAAAATTAGGAAAACATTTTTTTTATCTCACGGTTACCAGGAAACTACCAATAACCTCCTACTCAATTGGTTATTAGAGAAAAAGAGATAATCATCCAATAATTAATATTATTATAAATATAAATGATAACTAACTTACCATAATATATTTATAACCTATAGTTTTAATATTTCATCACATAAAACATATAAACCGTAGCTCTTTTTTTATTCCATGATACTTAATATAAATCTTATTTACATTAATCCTCTACTTGATATATCTCATACACCATACCGATCATATCATATATAATCGAATTGCCTCTTGTCAATTTGAACATTTTAAATCAACACCAAGAACTGATCCTCAACTTGAATCCATTGAGCTACCAAGGGGACCTTATGAACCTGTAGCTCGAAGCTCCAACGGTACGTGAATAACTGACTAAACTCCTTAGTCATAGGATCCACCATCCGATAATTGTCAGGCACTCCACTAAAGACCGCCAGCTGAACTCTCCTTATTACAGATATATTATGTGTCCATATTTACCAATCAATAGTGCGACAACCCATCACAGATCGTTTGTAAGTACAGCTCGGCCAATAACCGTTATGTTCTTGTGGTTACATCTAACTTCTTAAATACCACTGATCCCTCTAATAAACATAAGTCATAGTCCAACTATGACTGAGTCCTTTCTTCAGAAGAGAAGTTGTGGCCACTATGTTCAAGCCCCGGAATCAGCCCTTAAGGGTGAAGGAACTCTTAAACAAGAGTATCCATGAGCGCGTATGGATCTTTCCTATTTCATTGTGACCAAATTACCACACACACATTCTAACAAATAGGCATGCATTTTAATACTAATTATAGGCATATTTTGAAAAATAAAATACAACAAATTTAGTGAACGTACCAGTTGAAGACTGTCTTCACTTCGAATTCAATCCAGCAAAATCGACTACTTTACGATCCAAATCGCCCAACAATCAGTCGCCTAACAGCACGATCGTCTACATGAATGACAGCGCACGAACAAGTAGCAACCGAGGACGACGCCATCACTTGAAGACCTTGGTATTCTTAGAGTGAGAATCTAAAGAGTGGACTTTGATAAAATTGGTAAAGGAAGGAGGAAAGGTACGATCGTATAGAACAACAAGCAAGTGGGAGATAGTAGGTGACTATCGTATAGTCGGGTGCTCGTCGCTTAAAGAAAGGTACACGATCATGTAGGTTTTATTAAGTGATCGTTTAGTAAAGAGTAAGCGATCGTTTAGATAACTCGACGCGCTAAGTGATCGTTGAGTGAAGGTGAGCGATCGTTTAGTACGCTGGTGTGCTATCGTTTAGTACGTTGGTGTGGGATCGTTTAGGCGATGGGCGCTATCGTATAGGCTCTCAACTAAGCGATCGTGACATTTCCACAATAACCGAATTTGATCTTCCTACTATCGCACGATTTAGGAGAAATTTCTAGTCAATTATCACATAACCGACCAATTAATTAATAAATGAATATAATCATATTATATACTTAACCTATAATTTGATATCATATATCTACTATAGTAATTTCTCCTCTACTTGATATAAATCATATTTATATCTAATTTCCTCCAAAATAATGTATCTCATACATTTAGTCAATTATATCATATATAATTAACCAATTCAATTATATCATATATAATCGAACTCCCTCTTGTCAACTTGAACATTTCAAACTGACCCAAAAACTAATTCTCGACTTTATCCAAGCTACCTAGGGGACCTTATGGACCTGTGGCTCGAAGCTCCAACGGTACGTGAATAGCTAACTAAACTCTTTAACCACGAGATCCACCATCCTTTAACTACCAGGCATTCCACTAAAGACCAACAGCTGAACTCTTCTTACCATAGATATATTTTTGTGTCCATCGGATATAACCAATCATGAGTACGATGACCCTTTACAGATGCTCGTAAGTACAGCTAGGCCAATTTACTGTTCTGCCCCTATAGTTACATCTCACTCCTTAAGTACTACTGATCCCTCTAATGAACAATATAACAAAGTCCAACTATGTGTGAACACCTTTCGGGCCAAGAGAAGGTATGTGGCGCCACATCGTTCAAGCCCTAGAATCAACCCTTAAGGGAGCTATCTATCTACTTGCCCCTGCTTCGGGGAAGGGGTGAATTCCATCTTGTGTAGCTGAGTTCCCAGCTCCCAAAGGAGACGAATCCCTAAAATGGTAGGTTTGAGTCGGTAACCTGGTCACTCGCACCCATACAAATCAAAGGATCGCCCTTAATAGCAGGAGTTCTCAACTTACTCAGGATTAAGGTCATGTTACCTATGGTCATCCTAGTGAAGTGAAATCTTTGTCATGAACGGTGTTATATAACGAGACGTTAACACTTCGTGGTCAGGTCTTATACAAACTCTTTGTATAGGACGCCCCTGTTCGTGTGTCCCCAATACGAATTATCAGGATCAGACCATCTGTGACAAGTCACAACACTTGTGACCATTCCACAAAGCTGGCCGCATCCATAACGTTACCGGATAAGGTTTCCCTTCTATATCCATATACTACAGACCATTTTGGTTATCACTTAAGACATGATCTACTTGTATGTCACCACATATATGCTTAAGTTACATACAGATAACCAGGGATTTTAGGTTTTTTGGTTTTTCATAAAGCAAACAACTAAGAAAAATCAAGAAGTGAAGTAAAATATCATATATTATACATCACAAGCGTTCATACAAACTGTTTACAAACTACAAGACACGAGACTTTAGGGCATCATCCCTAACAAAGGGAGCAATCTATCTACTTACCCCTGCTTCGGGGAAGGAGTGAATTTCATCTTGTGTAAGTGAGTTCCCAGCTCCCAGATCAGACAAGTCCCCAAAAAGGTAGGCATGTTGAGTTGGCAATCTGGCCACTCTCACCCATACTAATCAAAGGACTGTCCTTAAAGGCAGGAGTTCTTAAAACACTCATGATTAAGGTCGTGTCACCTATGGTCGTTTAGGTGAGATGTAAGTCTTCAGTATCAACGGTGTTATATACAGAGCCTAGTCACCTTATGGTTCGGTCTTATACAAACTCTTTGTATAGAACACCCCCGCTCGCATGTCTCCACATGAATGGTCAGAATCTACCATCTGTAATAGTTTACAACACTTGAAAACCTCTACAAAGCAGGCTGTACACGTAGCGTCACCAGGATCAGGTATTCCCACCTTAATCCTTATACTACAGACCTATTTAAGTTATCACTTAAGGCATGATCAACTTGTATATCACATATACATGCTTAAGTTTACATAATATAACCATGGAGCTTTGTTTATTGGATATGAGTAAATGGCAGAATGAAATAACTGTTATTTTATTCATAAAACAATGTGTATAATTACAAACAACGAGACCCCGGGAGAATTAGGACACCAATCCCAACAAATGGATCCTCAAAACCATCATAGCGTTCAGGTTGCTGAATAACCCTCCCACTACGTCGAGGCATACTCAATTCTTAGGAAGGATGTACGAGGGCAACAACAGTTGTTGATGGACCAGCTTGATCAACAACTCTTGTTGATTTTTCTGCAGCATTTTTGGTCATTTCTTGTAATATTATTTTACTGCGAGGTTAATGATCTTTAACATGATCTTCTTCCAAGAATGTAGCATTTGTCGATACAAACACTTTATCTTCTTGGGGATCATAGAATAGTCCTCCTTTTGTTTCTTTATGGTATCCTACAAAGAGGCATAACTTCGAACGTGTTTCCAGTCTCTTATGATTTTGTTGGACAACCCTAGATACGGAAATGACGTAAACTGGTTTTGCGTCCTTTCCATAATTCATGCGGTGTTTCTGAAACACTTTTTGAAGGAACAACATTCAGAATATATATTATAGTCTGTACTACATACCTCCAAAAGGATTGAGGTAACTGAACATAACTCATCATTGATCGGACCATGTTTGACAAGGTTCGATTTCTCCTTTCTACAACATCGTTTTGTTGTGGTGTTCCAGGTGTTGTATGTTGGGATTGAATTCCATGATCTACTAGATGGTTTTGGAATTGTAAATCCATATACTCACCACCTCAATCAGATCGAAGTATTTTAATTCTTTTAATTAAAAAGTTTTTCTATCTCGGTCTTAAATTCTTTGAACTTTTCAAGAGTTTCAAACTTGTGATTTATTAAGTAAATATAGTCATATCTAGAGTAATCATCAATAAAACTGATAAAATACTGATATCCTCCTTGTGGTTTTACATTCATCGAACCATACAGATCTGAATGTATAAGTTTGAGAGGTTCTTTGATAGGAAGACCTTTTTCAGAAAAAGATCTTTTCGTCATATTTTCCTCAAGACATGATTCACATGGAGGTAAAGAACTATATCCTAACTGACTTAGATGACCATTTTTAACCAGTCTCTCAATCCAGTTGAGATTAATGTGACAAAGTCTGAGGTGCCAAAGATAGGTGATGACATGCAGAAATGCATGTCATCTTAGGCTTTTTATTTAGAATTATGAGGTCTGTTAAGCAAAATATGTGGCAATTATGTTAAGAATTCATGAGAAAATAAGTATACGTCGTTCAACATGATGAATCTCGGCTAACCCATTATTATGCGTTATTATGCGTTCAATGTTCTATTTTTGTAGCTAACACTGGAAGTGGATGCAAACGCGGAAGTCGGACCACCACAAGACGACTGCATGCGGAGAAACTCTCCATCGCAAAGGCGAACGCGTTCGATTAATGCATAGGTGTTGCGGTAAACAGCCGCATGCATCCATCGCATGGGAGTTGCGCTCGTCAAGTGATTGTAGTCATCGTGTAGAGTTGCGGTATTAAGCGAATGCAGTCACTGCATGATTGCGGCTACACGATAACGTATACTAATGGGATCAACGCAAGGTTGGTAGAATGAATACATCAACGTACATCTTAGGAAAATCAAAAGTTGATGTTGACATTTCACCAACCATGCTGTTAATAGCAGAGATTCAGAAAGGACTAAATGCGTAGCGAATGTCAGAATCAGAGTAGTCTATTAATGTTGTCGGTAATCCAGGCTCTATATAAAGAAGCCGATGAGTAAAATTTCAACTTATCCAAGGTTTTTGCCTGAGGTTCGCCTAAGGCGGATCCTTGTGATCCAGACAAATGCGTGAGAGGAAGCCTGAGAGTTCTTCACCTTCTTCATCCATTCCGAGTGATGACCGGAGCCTTCAACCGGAGCTAGATCTCGGGAGAGTCAGCTCCATCGCCCATCCATGGCACCACCGGCTCTTCTTTTCTTGTATTGTATTGTATTATATTTTGTGATTAAGGAATTAATACATTATGTGTTCAATGCATTTCTATGTTTCCTTCGATTCCATCTCCATCTTTATTTACTTAACATCCATAACTTCATTGCATCACTTAGTGAGATTGCTAGAGTATCACATACTTAGTCATGTGGATTAGAGATATGAAGCATGTAGCAAACAATTGGAAGGTGTGTGTTGAGTGAGTGTGTGAAAAAACCTTATTTTCTTAGTGTGAAGCTGTAGCATGCTTGTCCATGAGTAGAGTCAGCAACTACTAACTGCCCAGGAGGGTAAGTGGTTGGTCGCATTAAGCATTGTAAGCAAGTATTCACTAGAGATAAGAATAATCTTACGTTAACCAAGTTCATGCGGTTACCTTATCTTATGCATGCATCCATTGCACCTTTAGAGCTACTCGGGAGAGAGTCTAAAGAAAGAACCTAAGACACGAGAGTGCTAGGTTAGAATCGATGCTCGGAAGAGCTAAATTAGGTTTGCATAAGCAAGAATGGAGACTTAGGAATAAGTTCTGTTTGCCAACACACAGCGTATGCACCCTACGGATAGGATATTGCATGCGTCCAGGAAGTAGGATATGGTGGTGATATGTGGCCATCACGCTCATGTAGCGAGAGCACGTGAGCGGGTTATAGGGGTTTAAGCTGGCATAGACTTCTCGACACTTTCGCATATATATCGCATACGTCCTAGAGTTAGGCTCAAGTGTGTGTAGCATGATCGTATGGCTTGCGTTGACTAAGGTTGCCTTTGCGGTCACTCTTAAGTATTGCAATGAAGACATCTCCACATTTTATCTATTTTCCCATTCATTTGTTTTATGTCAAGAGTTGTCGTGTCTCTACTTCTCATTCATATTCTCATTGTATTGTCTGTTAGTTAGGAGTAGGGGTAGTGTTATCATAGAAACCGCTCCATCATTCTTTTGTTCAACCGTCGCATGCACATTACCACATTTATCCAACTGCAAGTCCCTGAGTTCGACCTCGGATCACCCGAGAAACTTGCATTCGCGTTATACTTGGCGTGAGCGCAAGAAAACTTATGACAGGACACATGGTCATCGCATACATTTGTTAACACATAGTCATTCCAACATATGACCATCAACGTATGATAATCAATGCATACCTTAAGACATGCATCGCATATTGCGTCCACGGAATTTTAATTGTCGAGTAATTGAATTCTAATTTCCCATCATCAATAGGCATTAGGAGAAATTTTTCGTCTTTTATTTTGATTCTCAGCCGTTTTAAACATCTCTATATTTAGAATGGCCTTTTCTTCAGTTGGTTTTAATATGTACAAGTTATTTTCGAGTCTTGCAATGAAAATATGAACACCTCTTGAAAAAACAAACACTTCATTAGATTCAAAAGATATTTTGTACATATTTTCTAGTAGACAGGAAATGGAGATTAAGTGTCAATTCATCTTAGGTACATAATATACATTTCTAAGTAAGATGAAAGATTCTCCAAAAAATAGCTTGACATCTCCCACTTCATGAGTCGGAATGACTTCTCCCGTTCCCACCTTGAAAGTCATTTCTTATTCAGAAAGTTGTTTCCAAATATTGGTTTCCTGTAGAAAAGTTCAAACATGATTAGCGGCGCCTAAATCTAATATCCAGGTTAGGTGAGTATTCTCCACTAGACATGTTTCAACTACTAGTAAATCTGATTTACCTTGGTTCGCCTTTTCCACTTTCTTTTCTGCTAAATACTCTGGGCAGTTACGTTTTCAGTGTCCATCCTCTCCACAGTGGAAACACTTTCCTTTGGTAGCTTTTTTTTTTTTGTTTTTATTTATCTTTGCAGTGGTTTTCTTATTCCCTTTATCCTTCTTCTTCATTTGTACAGTCTTGTATTTTGAGGAAGAGGGAACAAACTTCTTTTTATCAGTGGGTTTTGTTCCAGATGTAGAACCCTTTAAAAACTTTTTAGATCGTGAAATAACATTTACTTCACCTTCTTTAAGTTTCATTCAACAGTGTAGTCAAATTGTAAATAAAGTGGCGGTTGAACTTTATGTAGAGACATAAGAGTGACAAACTGACTGGTGAAAACTACACAATTACATGAGTATTTGAACTTTATATGAAGACATAAGAGTGGATCAGGTTCAAGTAAATAGTCAAAATGATCTATAGTATACGAATAAGGGTATCTTTAAGTTAGCCGAAATGTATAGCAAAGTATTTTATACCCTAACCGTCTAGAACAATTCAGCTAGAGAGAAGTAATGTACTTTTAGCTCTAGCGTCCCTAAGAATTCACACCGTGAGGTTCATGCTTGGCTTTGGGCCCCCTGGGAACGGACTTCATTCGAAGAGTGTTTGCATGAGTCAATACCAAACTGAATAGGGGAAGTTGTTCATAGTGAGTGGGAGAAGGAAGTGTGTCAACACATCCTACAGTCTCCTCCATTAGGTCGCACCGTGAGATTCCTAAAATACGTCTGCATGTCTGCCCTGAAGTGACCTTACCAATCGGAGGCTTGTATTATAGGTTTCGGAACTCCGTGAACTCTAAAAATTGATAAGGTCTCTCAGGTCCGTTTTCTTTCTTGTCTTTCCAACTTCGGGAGCATAATGATTCTGATCTTTGAGGTCTGAAAATGGAGGGTCACACTTACGAGAATTACTAAGTGTTAGTAAATTCTTGACCAAAGTAGCAATAATTAAGTTACTATAGGAATAAGAATTATTCTGGTGATAGTATTTAGTCAAGATAGTCTTGGTTCAACGGAGGAATAGTCGATCACCCCTCAGTGAAGGTTATTCTAAACCATTGAAATATCGTTGCGAATATAATAATGATGGGTACATTATTTTTTGTTAAACTTGATTGGATTTTAAAGATTAATGTTTTTTTACTAAAAAGGATATGTTTTTCTTTTCAGCATGACAAGCTCCTTAGTTCAACTATTAGCTTCTTAAAAACTTAACGGCGACAACTACTCAACATGGAAAACAAATCTGAATATAGTACTAGTAATAGATGACCTGAGATTTGTCTTAACTAAGGAATGTCCTCAGGCCCCTACCTCGAATGCTAGCCGAACTAGTCGGGATGCTTATGATCGATGGGTTAAGACTAATGATAAAGCTCGTGTCTATATTCTTGCCAGCATGAATGATGTATTGGAAAAAAAATACGAATCCTTGGGCATAGCTAAGGCTATCATGGATTCATTAAAAGAGATGTTCGGGCAACCCTCATCAATCCTAAGACACGAGGAAATTAAATACATTTACAATAAGCGTATGAAGGAAGAAACCTCTGTTAGAGAACATGTCCTAGACATGATGGTCCACTTCAATATTGCTGAAGTAAATGGTGGCGGCATCGATGAGGAAAATTAGGTTAGCTTTATTATGGAGTCTTTCCGAAGAGCTTCATACCTTTTCAAACAAATGCTTCTCTGAATAAGATAGAGTTTAATCTGACAACCCTTCTTATCGAACTCCAACTTTTTCAAACTCTTACAAAGTCTAAGGGGAAAGAAGTGGAGGCAAATGTTATCACCACAAAGAAAATTTTAAAAGGATCGTCCTCTAAAACTAAAGTTGGACCTTCAAAAAACAAAAATGTTCAAATGAAAAGGAAGGGTAAGAAGAAGACTCCCATGATAAACAATGGAAAGAAAGTTGCAGAAAAAGGAAAATGTTTCCACTGTAACCAAAACAGGCACTGGAAGAGGAACTGCCCGAAATACCTTGCTGAGAAAAAAGCAGAAAAAGAAGCACAAGGTAAATATGATTTACTAGTTGTTGAAACATGTTTAGTGGAGTATGATACTTCAACCTGGATATTCGATTTAGGAGTCACTAATCATATTTGCTTCTCTTTTCAGGAAACTAGTTCCTGGGAAAAGCTTGAAGAAGGCGAGATCACCCTTAAGGTTGGAACAGGAGAGGTTGTCTCGGCCGAAGCAGTGGGAGACTTCAAGTTGTTTTTCAACAATAGATATATCATACTTAAAAATGTTTTGTATGCTCCTAAAATGAGACGGAATTTAATATCTATCACATGTATATTAGAACAAATGTATAAAATATCTTTTGAAATTAATGAAGCGTTCATTTTCAGAAAAGGTATTCAAATTTGCTCTGCTGTACTTGAAAACAACTTATATAAGTTAAGACCAACTAAAGAAAAATTTGTCTTAAATGCTGAGATGTCTAGAACAGTCGAAACTCAGAATAAAAGATAAAAGTTTCTTCTAATGCCTATCTATGGTACTTAAGACTTAGCTACATAAATCTCAAAAGGATTGAGAGATTGGTTAAGAATGGACTCCTAAATCAGTTAGAAGATAATTCTTTACCTCCATGTGAGTCTTGTCTTGAGGGAAAAATGACTAAGAGATCTTTTACTAGAAAAGGACTTAGAGCCACAATACCCTTAGAGCTCGTACATTCGGACCTCTATAGACCGATGAATGTCAAAGCTTGAGGTGGGTATGAATATTTCATCAGTTTTATTGATGATTATTCAAGGTATGGTCATATTTCATCAGTTTTATTGATGAATGTCAAAAGTTCAAAGAATATAAGGTTGAGGTTAAGAACCAGTTAGGTAAAACAATTAAGACACTATGATCAAATCGAGGTGGGGAGTACATGGACTTAAGATTCCAGGACTATATTATAGAACACAAAATCAAGTCACAACTCTCTGCACCTAAAATGCCTCAGCAGAACGGTGTATCTGAAAGAAGAAACAAAACCTTGTTGGACATGGTTCATCAATGATGAGCTTTGCTAAGTTACCTGATTCCTTTTGGGGAAATGCATTAGAAACTGTTGTCTATATTTTGAATAATGTTCCCTCTAAAAGTATTTCAGAAACACCTTATGAGCTATGGAAAGGGCGTAAAGGCAGTTTACGTCACTTTAGAATTTGGGGATGCCCGACACACGTGTTGGTGCAAACTCCTAAAAAATTGGAACGTCGTTCAAAACTATGCCTATTTGTAGGTTATCCAAATGAAACAAAAGGTGGTCTATTTTATAATCCTCAAGAGAATAAGGTATTTGTATCTACAAATGTCACATTCTTAGAAGAAGACCACATAAGAAGTCATCAACCTTGCAGTAGACTAGTATTGAATGAAATTTTCAAAGACGCTATAGATAGAGCTAGTTCATCTACTAAAGTAGTAGATAAAACTAGTACATCTAGTCAGTCACATCCTTCTCAAGAGTTGAGAATGCCTCGACGTAGTGAGAGGGTTGTTCATCAGCCTGATCGTTACTTGGGTTTAACAGAAACACAAGTTGTCATACCTGACGATGGCATAAAGGATCCATCAACTTATAAACAGGTGATAAAAGATATGAACCGTGATCAGTGGTCAAAGCCATGGACCTCGAAATGAAGTCTATGTACTTTAATTCTGTCTGGGAACTTGTAGATCAACCAAATGATGTAAAACCAATTGGTTGTAAGTGGATCTACAAGAGAAAACGAGACCAAACCGGTAAAGTACAGACTTTTAAGGCTCGACTTATGGCAAAGGGTTATACCCAGAGAGAGGGAGTGGACTATGAAGAAACTTTCTCTCCCGTTGCCATGCTTAAGTCGATTAAAATACTCTTATCCATTGCCACCTTTTATGACTATGAAATTTGGCAGATGGATGTCAGGACAACCTTTCTAAACGATGATCTTGAAGAGAGTATCTATATGGCTCAACCAGAGGGGTTTATTGCACAGGGTCAAGAACAAAAGGTTTGTAAGCTTCAAAAATCCATTTATGGGTTGAAACAAGCTTCTAGATCTTGGAATATAAGATTTGATACTACGATCAAATATTATGACTTTGAACAGAATGTTGACAAGCCTTGTGTTTACAAGAAGATCGTCAAATCTACAATAGCGTTCTTAGTTTTATATGTTGACGATATTCTACTCATTGGGAATGAAGTAGGTTACCTAACTGACATCAAGAAATGCTAGCAACGTAGTTCTAAATGAAAGATTTAGGAAATGCGCAGTATATTCTTGGGATTCAAATTATTTGGAACCGCAAGAACACAACATTAGCCATGTCTCAAGCAACTTATATAGATAAAATATTGTCTAGGTATAAGATGCAAAATTCCAAAAGAGGTATGTTACCTTACAAATATGGAATTCATTTGTCAAAGGATCAACGTCCTAAGACACCTCAAGAGGTTGAGGATATGAGACGCATTCCCTATGCTTCTGCAGTAGGGAGCCTGATGTATGCAATGTTATGTACTAGACTTGACATATGCTACGCAATAGGGATAGTCAGTAGGTATCAACTCAATCCTATATATGATCATTGGACTGTCGTTAAAAATATCCTCAAGTATCTTAGGAGAACGAGGAACTACATGCTCGTGTATGGTACTAAGGATTTGATCCTTATTGGATACACTGACTCTGATTTTCAAAGATTTTCAAACCGATAAAGATGCAAGAAAATCTACATCGGGATCAGTGTTCATTCTGAATGGAGGAGTAGTAGTGTGGAGAAGTGTGAAGCAAAACTGTATATCAGACTCCACAATGGAAGCTGAATACGTAGTTGCATGTGAAGCAACAAAGGAAGCAGTATGGTTGAGGAAATTCTTGACAGATTTGGAAGTCGTTCCAAATATGCATCTGCCTATCACCCTATATTGTGATAATAGTGGTGTAGTTGCAAATCAAGAGAACCAAGAAGCCATAAGCGCGGCAAACATATTGAGTGCAAATACCATCTTATCCGGGAGATTGTACATCGTGGAGACGTTGTAATGACTCAGATATCTTCTGAGCAAAACATTATTGATCCTTTTACAAAGACCCTCACAGCTAAAGTGTTTGAAGGTCACCTACAGAGTCTAGGTCTACAATGTTTATAAACTAGGACAAGTGGGAGAACTTTTGGGTATATGCCCTAGTTTATTGTATTCATAGTTTATTGTACTCATATGTTTCTTTTCCTCATTTAAATTCAACATCGTGATAATCCACTAGGAGTTTTAGTCCATGTGGGAGTTTGTTGGATTTTATGTCCCAAAACTCGTCGTTTGTAAATTGATAAACATATTATATTCTGTTTGTTTTTCGATAAAATTGTTATTGAAATTGTAATCTTGAATCCAATAAACTAAGGTCCTGATGCTATTTAATGTAGACTTGAACTTTATGTGATGACATAAAACATGGATCAAGTTCGAGTATATAGTCTAAAATAGTCTATAGTATAGGGATAAGGTTGGGCGCCTTGTTCTGAAGACACTATGGATGCGGCCTACTTTGTAGTTAGTACAAACGATGTGATCCTGAATCGTTCATATAGAGATATGTGAGTGGGGGCATTTTATGCAATGAGTTTGTATAAGACTGGACTACGACTTAGTCACTTTTGCTTTATAACACCGTTTACTGTATAAAACTTTTGATTACCTAGGTAACTCGATCTCAATCCTAAGCTAACTATGAACTTCTGTTTATTTGGGATTATCCTTAGATCTGCATGGGTGAGAGCAGCTCAATCCGCTGGCTCAATAAGCCTCCCATTTCACGGGTACAACCAGGTAAATAGCTGGGGATATAGGGTGCAAGACGGACTTCACTCCTACCCGTCTCTAGTGGTAATAGATAGGTTGTTCCCTTAAGTGCTGACTTCGAAATTAGAATAAGGGGCCCCACCCTCTCACTAGGTTGAGAGGGACTCGATTTGTTGGTTGGACCACAAATCAATTGTTCTTTAAAGGTTCAGTGGGACTGAAGGAACAAGATGTGTTCTCGGGGGTAAAACGGTATTTTGACCAAGCCAAGACCACGAACAACCTGTAAAAGATTGACTTAATGGTTATGGTTATATCAAATGGATAGAAATATATTTAGAGTGAGAGGAATGCAATTATGGGACTTTAGTGGAATGACCTGTTAGATAACAAATGTTGATTAATTAGATTAAAGAGTTTTACCGGTTAATCTCGGATTGTTGGAGCCCATGATCTGTAGGTCCATTAGGTCCCTCTGCTGGCTCATATGGATTAAACTTAGAACAGTATGTTGGATTAATTCAAATTGTACGAATTAGGAAAAGGGATTAAAACTGACAAGTATATGCGATATCTCTATCATTTTTTTGTATAGCGCTCTATATTTCAAATGTGATTTGAATTTTTAAAATATGAATGCAGATTCATGGTCGAGAGGTCAAAATTAGTCAAGAGGGTCAAAACTGTAAAAAGTCAAAAGGTTGACTTTTTCGCTAGGGAAAGTCAAAGTTTGACTTTGACCAAATGGAAAAAGACCATTTTGCCCTTGACTAGAGTTAGTGGAATTGTCCAACATTTTTGTTGGATCCACTAACTTAAGTGGACTATGTGTAAACATTATAGAATGACACATAGCCCACTTTGGTTTAGTGCTTTGTGAGGTGTTGATTTTTGGTGAGTTTTTACATGCAATAGATGCATGTAATTGGTTTATAAAAAGGAAGTTTTATAAAACAAATTTCTTCTTCTTTTTTAGCAAGCTGAATTTACTTTTTTATTTGGTTTTCAAATTCTCACCAAAATTCTCTTTTTCTCACATTAACCTTGAACCTCCCTTTCTTCACTTTTCATTCCTTCATTCACCAGGTCCCACAACCAGGTTCTGAGTCCAAAGAATAGCAAGGAAACTCTAGTGGTGGTTTGGTAGAGTTCGGGTCAAGTTTCAGTGAGAAGAAGCATTTTTCGGGAGCTACAACTGTTATACACTATCCCTTTTAGTTTACTGTTTTTTTTTTAACTTTTGCATGCTAATTTCCTTTTAATTAGAGTATAATTAGATCCTTATTCCGTTGCGTATGTCTCGTGTTTCATCATATTATTGAATTAATTTTTTTAAAATTAATAAAATTTTAATTTTAATTAAAGAATTAAAATTGAAAAAAGTTTTGATTTTGAAAATCAATTTCAAATTTTTTTTAAAAAAAATGGAAATGGAGAAAAATCCCATATTGGGATTTTTCCACTTTCAAGCAAAAAGATTAGTAACCTTCTTGCACACAATTCCACCACCAAATTTAAGGAATAACTGGAATCACTTGAATTGATCAGTTTTGCATGAGAGTCATGTAATAAATCCACTCTTGATTGAGTAGAAAAGCTGATGCAATTGCTGAATTGCTGAGTTTCTGAAGGTTGAAAAAGTTGATCTTCAACAAGCTAAAAAACCAGAAAACCTCTCCTCCAATTCTCTAAGTTCAAGCTTGTTTTGAGTTCCATAACTCAATCTAAGGTTCCTAAAAAATAGTAGGGAAGCTCTAGTGGTGGTCCACAACAAAACTTAGAGAAGATTGCAGCTGAATTTCGAGTTTGAAGAGGATTTTCAAAGATATGTAATGAAACCCTCTTGATACCCCATGAACATGCTTAATTTGATATCAAAATTGAGAAATTAGAATGCTTAATGATCCTGTTTTCTTCCATTGCATGTTTCTGTAAACCAACAATTGATATAGAGCATCATTTAAGCATTCAATTCAAGTTAATTTTGGCTTGGTGGTTGTTTTTCATAAGTTATATGAAAATGGTGAACTAATATGGTTTTTTTTGAGTTTTGGCATTGAATTCTCTTCAATTATGTTGTAATTCTTGTAATTGACTCTTGATTGATGGGCCTTAATGTGTGATTAAGTGTCTATAATTCAATTAGAGTTATTAGAGTTGAAATTAGGTTGTAATTGAAGAAAGAAGTGAAGAAGGTCGAGCAGCAGAAACTGGTTTTCTCAGCCATTGCACTATACTCTATGCATGATGCCATACTCGATGGTATTTTGGTAAATACTCGATGCACGATGTCATACTCAATGGAACTCATTGGTATTTTGATAAATACTCAATGCACGATGCTATACTCGATCGTATTTTGGTTAATACTCGATGCACGATGCTATACTCGATGGTATTTTATTAAATACTCGATGCACGATGGTACTCGATGGCATACTCGATGCACGATGCCATACTCGATGCTCGATCAGCTCATACTCAATGGCATACTTGATGCTCAAGCTCGATGGTATACTCGATGCTCATGCTCGATGGCATACTCGATGCTCATGTTCGATGGTACTCGATGGCTTTTTGCCCGATTTAGCCCAATTTTGATCATTGGAGGTTGGATTCAAGAGGTTTAGGACTAGTTCAGGGTGGCTCGAGCGGTTCATAAGGTTTTTGGAGCTAGTTTTGGTTATTATTGTAATAATTAGACCTTTGTTTGCTTGAGAATGCCAAAACTAAACCATATCAGTTTGTGAATTATTTATGCATGTGATTTATGTTATAATTAAATAAATCTTGTATGTGCATATAGTATGCCATGTAGATTAAAATCTCACCATAGGAAGCATGTTACATGCATTGAAAGTATGTTATAAGATGTTATAATATATAGTATGCATGTTTAGGCTTTCAGATGTTTTAATATAAGTGTTATATTAAAACATATTTATGTTGTATGTTATGAATATACACCATGTCTAAAGTTTTATAAGTTGTTATAAAATTAGGTTAGACATTTAAAATCCATAACAAAGATAAGTTACATACTCACGTATGTTAACCACTTGTTTTAATAGTTAAAATAGGTTGTTATCTTATAAAATTTGGTTACAAACTCAACCGATATATAATCCTGTCTAAGGTTGGAGGTATTTAAGTTGACGGTCTACGAAACATCTCATACTGAGGACTATGGTCGAATGATTGAGGGTTGTTAACCAGTTTTATGAGCAATACGTGAGCGGTGAGGTTTTAAAACTGGTTTATCACTTAGACATCGTAGGTTAAATCCAAATATAAACATTATACTTGGATAAACACCTAAACCTGAGTAAAGATATACCCATACAAACAGAACACTTCAATGGGAGTTTAATAACATATATGATACGTTGTTAGAATGCTTCAGTGAGAGATTAATAACATTTATGATATGTTGTTTTTATCTCTCGTGTCCCTAAGAGTTCACAATCAAGATTCATGTTTCGCTTCGTTTCACCCAGGTGTAACCTCCATTTGGAAAGTGTTTACATAAATTGAGATTATGGTGAATATAGGAAGTTGTTCACAGTAAAATCAAAAGTGATCTTTTGTTTTTTATTCTCACGTCCTAAGAGGTTCACACCGTAAGATTCATGTGACACTTCATGTCACCCTGAGAGTGACCTCCATTCGAAAAGTGTTTGCATGAGTCAATATTAAGGTGAATGAGGGGAAGTTGTTCGATGTAAAACCAAATATACAATATATTGATTTCAACTCTCACGTCCCTAGAAAGTTCACACCGTGAGATTCATACGACGCTTTGTGTCACCCTGGGAGTGACCTCCATTTGGAAAGTGTTTGTATGAGTCAGGATCAAGGTGAATGGGGGAAGCATTTTATAGTAAGTGGGTGAAGGATATGTGTCAACATATCCTATGGTCTCTTCTGTTGGTTTGGACCACGAGATTCCTATATTGCGCCTGCTGGTTAGCTTTAGGTGGCCCTTGCTAGTCGTTTAATGACGGTTATCCCCTTGGAGGGTTGTAACATAGGATTTGGAACAACTCAAACTCCAGAAATGGATAAGATTTCTTATGTTGTTTCCAACTTTGACTTTCTAATTCAGTAGCATCATTGGGGCCGACATCTGAGGTCTAAAAATGGAGGGTTGCACTTATGAAATTACTAAGTGTTAGTAAGTTCTGACCGAAAACGGAAGCTAAATGACGGAATATGAGTTATTCTAGAGATAGTATTTAGTCAAGAATATCTTGCTTTAGTAAAGGAGTATTTGACTGCTACTCGGTAGTACTTATTCCGACTCATTATAGTATCATTGCAAAAATAATGAATTTTGGGTACATTATTACTTTGCTAAAATATGATTGGGTTTAAAAGCAATTCACTAATAAAGAATTTGTTTATATTTTTCAGAATGAGTAGTTCATTAGTACAACTGTTGGCTTCTAATAAATTAACTGGGGACAATTATGCTACTTGGAAATAAAATTTGAACAAAATACTGGTGATAGATGATTTAAGGTTCGTTTTGACATAGGAATGTCCTCATCCCTAGCTCAAATGTAAACCGAACTGTTCGGGAAGCATACGATAGATGGAAGAAGACGAATGAGAAAGCCCGTGCCTACATTCTTGCTAGTATATGATGTTCTGGCTAAGAAACATAAAAGCGTGTATACTGCCAAAGAGATTATGGAATTTCTACACAGGATGTTTAGGAAACCGTCCTTCTCCCTAAGGCATGATGCTATCAAATATGTTTACAACTACGAAATGAAAGAATGGACCTCTGTTAGAGAACATGCCCTGGACATGATGGTCCTTTTCAATGTGGTAGAGGTAAACGGAGCTGTCATAGATGAGAGAAGCCAAGACGAATTTATTTTCGTCTCTTCCGAAGAACTTCTTACAATTTTGGACTAATGCGTTAATGAATAAGATAGAATACAACCTGACTACACTTCTCAACGAGCTGCAGACTTTTCAGTCCATTTTAAAAAACAAAATGACAAGAAGCGGAGGTAAATGTTGCCACTGCTGAGAAAAGAGGATTGTCCTCTAAAAAGTATGATGTTGCTTCTTCTTCGAAGAATAAGAGTATTCCTGTGAAGAAAAACAAAGGGAAGGGGAAAAAGAAAACTTCTATTGGCCGCAAAGGCAAGACTGAAGTTGCAGACCAAGGAAAATATTTCTACTGCAACGAGGACAGGCACTGGAAGAGAAACTGCCAACAATACCTTGCAAAGAAAAAAACAGAGAAAGCAAAACAAGGAAACTAGTTCCCGAGGATTGCTTGCAATGAGATAATGCTCCAGGTTGTGAACATGGGAGAATATCTCAGAAAGACCAGTGGGAGATTTTGGAGTTACTGAAAAAAGATGAATCCAATTACTTTTATTAATGTAATAAAAGTTGTTTTATCTTTTGTAAAGGACATGTTGTATGTAATCTTTTGTTATAAATGAAATGTTCATTAGCAAAAGTTACATTTTATATTTGTTCTACTATAAAGTAACTTCTGTTAAAACCAACCAAACTTCAAGGCCATTTCAAATATTTAGATATTTAAAATAATACACAAATATTTAGATATAAGGCAAAATATGTATTCTGGTACTTATCTTTAGTAATTAAGATTATTGTCACATCATGTCTTAATGAAATTAAGAAGGTTAAAAGTGGTCATCTAAGTAAGTTAGAAGCCAAATATTTTAACTTTATGTGTGTATTATCTTGAAGATAAGAGGATCAAAAGTACCAAAGTACCCTTAAAAGCTTATATATTCAGATCTTTATGGCCTGGTGAATGTTAAAGCATAAAGGAAGGGTATGAATATTTTAGTAGTTATTCTAAAGTACAGTTGTATTTACCTGAATTGTAAGTTTAGAACACTTGAAAGGTTCAAGATGTATAAAACTTGTTAGGTAAAATAAGCAAAACACTTGATTAGATCGAAGTAGAGAGTATAAAGAATCAGAGATTTCCAAGACTATTTTGATAGAACATGAAATCTAGTGACAATTCTCTACATCTAGTTGCCTTAATCGTTTTGAACATCATTCCATTTTAAGGTATTTCTGAACTTCAATATGAGTTGTGGAGAACTCATAAAAGTTGTTTATGATATGTAAAAGGTGTTTACGTAGTTCAGAAATCTGGAATAGATCGACCCATGTGTTAGTGTCGAACTCTTAAGTATTGGAATATGGTTCAGATGGCATGCCTATCTATAGGCAACCCAAAGTAGTATATTTTTTAAGTAAGAGAAAATCAAGTATTTGTGTTGACAAATGCTAAATTTTTCTAGAATATACAAGATCACCATATATTATTTAGTTTCCATAAAAAGCAAAGTATATATCAATAAGAGTTATTGATTAAAACTGACACTGAAACAAAAGTTGTTTGGACAGGTTAGATGCATCTTACTCAAGGAGTTGAGGGTACCTCCATGTAGTTGGAGGAAGGTATGATAGCCTAGCCATAATTTGTGATTAATGGAAACTCAAGTCATTAGGTCTTGGTGACAGTATCAAGAAACAAGAAGTTGTGAAAATAAGATGCATTCCCTATATTGTTTTGAATTGAAGTCCATTGTATACTAATATGTTTATAGTGATCCTCTCAGCTAAAGTGTTTGAGAATCACCTAGTGAGACTATGACTAAGGGTTGTATAACCTAGGGCAAATGTGAGAAAAACCTCATGGATATATGATACCTAAAGGCAAACCATGGGTATGTGATACCCTAGTTTATTGTATTTCTCTGTAAAACTCAAAAACTCAATGTATCATATGTATGTTACCGCTGGAGTTTTAGTCCAAGTGGGAGTTTGTTGGGTTTTATGTCCTAAAACTCGTGGTTGTAAACAATAAACTCATTCTGTAAATCGATAAAGTTTTTATTATATATATAAATTGCTTATAATAAACTAAAAAATCCATGACTATTACATGAATACTTGAACTTTTTGTGGAGACATAAAAGTAGATCAGGTTCGAGTAAATAGTCAAAATGATCTATAGTATACGAATAAGGTTGGTGCCTTATTCTAGTAATACTATCAGATGCGGCCCACTCTGTAGTTGTTACAAGAAGTTATAAAATGCTACAAACAAAGTGATCTTGATTCGTTCATGTGGTGATATGAGAAGTGGGGGCGTCCTGTGCAATGAGTTTGCATAAAATCGGACCAAGAAATAAGTCGCCCTTACTTTATAATGTTGTGTACTGTTTAAGACTAACTATTTCAAAATGATGACCTAAGTAACTTGACCTTAATCGTAAGCTAACTATGAACTCTTGTTTATACGGGATTATCCTTAGATTTGCATGGGTGAGGGTTGACTCAACAACGCTGACTCAATAAGCCTCCCATTTCAGGAGTTAGACCAGGTAGATAGTTAGGAACATAGGGTGCAAGATGGAATTAACTCCTACCCACTTTTAAGGATAGTAGAGAGGTTGTTCCTTTAAGTATTGATTTCAAGTCTTGAACAAAGGGCCCCACCATCTCATTGGCCCGAGAAGGACTTGGTTTGATGATCGGATCACAAACCAATTGTTCATTAGAGGATCAGTGGGATTTAAGGAACAAGAGGTAATCCCAGGGGTAAAGTAGCCTTTTGACCCAGTCGTTATTATGAACAACCTGTGAAGGGTTAACTTATTAATTATGTTTATATCGAGTGGACACAATATATCTACAGTGAAGGGAGTGCAACTACTAGACTTTAGTGAAATGACACGGTAGTTAACGAATAGGGGTTAATTTGGTGTAAAGAGTTTAGCTAATTAATCTCGGATTGTTGGAGCTCATGATCTGTAGGTTCATTAGATCCCCCTACTAGCTCACAAACAGATTAGCCTTAGAATAGTGTGATAAGTTGATTTGAGATGTTCAAATTCAAATTAAGGGAATTAATGATTATATATGATATAATTACACGTTTAATTTTTGGAATTAAACGTAATTGGAGAATTGATTAATATATAAATATGACTTAAATATTAATTTCATGAATAGAGACTCATGGTAATGGAATTGGTGATAAATAATTTAATATTTGATATTAAATTAATAGAATTAATTAAATTATTTAATTAATTATTAATTATTAATTATTAATTTTATTTGAAAATTTGATTATTGAATTAATTTTTGTAAAATTAATAAAATTTGGAACAAGTTTTGATTTTGAAAATCAATTTCAAAATTAAAGAAAAAAAATGAAAATGGAGAAAAATCCCAATGTGGGATTTTTCTATTTTCAAGCAAGAAGGTTAATCACCTTCTTACACACAATTCCACCACCAAATCGAAGGAGTAACTGGAATCACTTGAAGTGATCAGTTTTGCATGAGAGTCATGTAATAAAACCACTCTTGATTAAGTGAAAAAGCTGATGTAATTGCCGAATTGTTGAGTTTTTGAAAGTTGAAGAAGTTGTTCTTCAACAAGCTTAAAAACCAGAAAACCTCTTCTCCAATTCCCTAAGTTCAAGCTTGTTTTGAGTCCTACAACTCAATTTAAAGCTCCTAGAGAATAATAGGGAAGCTTTAGTGGTGGTCCACAACAAGATTTGGATAAGATTGCAGCTAAATTTCGAGTTTGAAAAGGATCTTCAAAGGTATGTAATGAAACCCTCTTGATACCCCATGAACATGATTAATTTGATGTCAAAATTAAGGAATTAGAATGCTTAATGATCCTGTTTTCTTCCGCTGCATGTTTCTGTAAACCAACAATTAGTGTTTCAATCTATAGATCCATAAGATCCCATCTGTAGCTCAACATGGATTATTAAGAACTAATTTTGGATTAATTTGAATTCTTCAAATTAATTGAAGAAATTAACTATATGTGACAATTAATTTAGATTAATTATATGTGTGATATAATTAATATAATGTATTTGATACATTATAATCTAAAGTTTATTTTGAAAGAAATTAAATATTTGAATATGATTCAAAAACTAATTATATGGATTAGATTCATATAATAAAATTTAGTATAAATATGATTTATATTAAATACCATAAATGATTGAGATAATTCAAACTATAGGTTATAATGTATTTGATACAATATAAAAACTATAGGTTATGTGTTATATTTGATATAACATATAGTTTAATATATACTATATGATCAAGTAGTTGATCATATATTATATATATAATATATATAGTATATAATATAAGTATATATATAGTATATATATAGATTGCTTGAATTGTTAATTAAATCAATTTTGATTTTTAATTAAGGAGGGAGTTGTAACTCCATCCCCTTTAATTCACTCCTCAATTGTTGGAAGTTTTTTTGTTTTTTTTTTTTAAGTTTTGAGGATCTTCATCTTTTTCACAGCGAGATTATCATAGAGGTGTCTGTGTGTTTTTTCTCAGATCTCACCTTCCTTTCAATTATTCTTTCTCTCTTCCCAAAATATACGGAGCCCACACCTCCTGTAATTCTCAACCCCTACAAAGAATACAAAGTGTAGGATCTTAAGGCAATACTAGAGGGGTGAATAGGGTTGACTGCCAATTTTTTAAAAATAATTTTATCTTCAAACAATGCTCAATAAAGTTAACCCACTAATTTGATTAAAGAAAATTTATGCAAAACAAAACTTAAATCATGCAAGCTATGATAACTTCAAATTTAAAGACAATTTAATCAAGGATGAATTTAAATAACACACTAAAAAATTAAATCATGCAATTAGGAAAGATTAAAAAAATAACTAAGACAAGAAGCAAAAAAATTGAAAACAAGAAATAAAAGAGAGAGGAAGAGAAAACACCGGGAATTATAGTGGTTCAGCAAATTACCTACTCCACTCTCCAAGACTTCTTCTTGGGTATTTCACTAAGTGATCCTCTTGCAGGTGAGGACCAAACCGACACACGACCCTATTTTTCCTAGGCTAAAGAGAAACCCAAGATCCTTTTTACTGGTTCAGGATCAAACCAATTTCTTTTTCTCACAACCCGAGGTGAACCCACACCTTAATACAATTCCCAAAAATTAAAAGAAAACCTCACAATATTACTCTTGAAGGCTAAATACACAAGTTGAGCACTCAAAAAACTCACAAAAATAACTTTAGACCAATTTAGGAGCAAGGAGGACAAGAATTTGAGAGTAGAGAGAATTAAGAGCTTAAGACTTGAAAGCTTTTTTTGGTGTATCAATGAAGAGTAAAATCAAGTCAAATTTATAGGCGAGGGGGAAAATTTTGGCCATTGGATATGATTGCAAATGAAGGGTGGAGATTGAATAAAAATAGAAAAGGAAAGAATTTGTAATTAAGAGAGGAATTTTGAAAGATTGGAATTATTGAGATTTGGAGAATAAAAAGGATTTGAAGGATGACAATTTAGGAAGGAAATCAATTTTGAAAAAGGTTGAAATTTGGTGAGAATTTTGGAGAAAATTGGATCAGAAAATTAAAGAAAAATAAGGAAAAAAAATTAAAATAAAAAATAGCCGGACGATATGAGGCAAGTGCAGCGCATGCGCGCGTCCGCGCGTGAAGCTGGGTGACCGCCACTTGTCATTATCTCATTCGTCCACGGTCACCACGTCATCGCCACGTCAGCAAAAAGGTGACCGGTTGGAGCACCACGTCATCCACCACATCAGCAATATTGATTGTTTGTGTGCCACGTCATCCGCCACGTCGGATGCCACGTCAGCAAGGTGCCACGTGTCACTGCCACGTTGGATTTCCTCTCCAATCTTCTTTTGCTTATAACTTTCTCGTTTGAACTCCGATTTGAGCGATTCAAATTGCGTATAAAAGAGAGAGATTATCTTGGTATAGTAAAGCAAAATTCTGCATTGGCATTATCTACCACTGAGGCTGAATATATTATTGTTGCAGTTGTTGCTTCTCAAGTTTTTATGATGAAACAAACGATTGCGTGATTTTGGTTTAAATTTTGAATCAAAGTAGCAAATCTTTTGTGATAATACTAGTTCAATTAAATTACTAAAATCACATTCAACATCTAGAACAAAGCATATAGATTAAAATCAAAACTTTGTTGTTACAGCATCTTGGACTAGTCATCCCTTAGATATTAGACATCATCTTTCTTCTGACGAGCATGTGGCACAAATAAGAATTTGTGCATTAGATTAATGTTAAATACTGAGAACCAGCGTAGCAGATATTCATTACAAAAGGCAATTAACATGAACGAAAGCCTTTTTGTAAAAATAAGACCTTGCAGCTTGGTATTATTAGAACTTGCCTAATTATGTTTGCATAGATGGGCATTATCCATATTTCGAATGAATTTAATGTGTTATAATTTATTGAGGGGAGCAAATTATTCCTGTATGATTAAGCGAGGAGAAAATCACTTTGTAATCTTTTTGTTGATAACACAAAAGGGGGAGAAGTATTTTTGGTATTCATCGGTGTTTGTCATCATAAAAAAGGGGTAGATTTGTTAGCTTTAGGGCTTCAATCAAACCAAGTATTTTGATGATAACAAACTCAAATTTTTTTTACTATACATTTCAGTGTTTCAGAGTCACTATCTTGTAGAGCTCGGAAATACGATTCCA
>NC_052354.1:12446723-12678251 GCF_009727055.1 Benincasa hispida
AGTAAACATCTCAGATATAGTTTCATTTGCATCCATTTTAAACAATTCATAATTATGAACTAACATGCTAATCTTTGACTCTTTAACTTGATTAGTTCCTTCATGAGTTACTTCAAGCATATCCCAAATTTCTTTAGCAGAATTACATGCAGAGACTCGATTAAACTCATTAGGACATAAAGCAAAAAACAGACAGTTCATGGCTTTAGCATTAATAGAAAACTTCTTTTTATCTTCATCATTAAACTTTTTTTCTTCCTTAGGAATATCGTTATTATCAACTATCTTAGTAGGAATTAAATGACCATTAAAAACAATTTCCCATAGATTATAGTCAATAGAAATCAAATAAATTCTTATTCTAGTTTTCCACCATGCATAATTATTTCCATCAAACAAAGGTGGCCTAGTGGTAGATTGACTTTCATCATACCCATTTATTCCAGTAGTTGCCATAAGCTTGAACAATTAATTTTTTCGAAAAATGAAGAGAATATAATATTTTTTTAAAAAAGATTTTTATAAAGAGAAATACTTTTCCAAAATTTAGATTTTAATCAAAAAGATTTCAAAGATTAAGAAGCAGAGAAAAAAATAAGGTTTTAATAACCAATTTTCAAGAAAAAAAAAATTCTAATGAAAACAGCTTTTAAAACTCAATTTTTCAAACTTTTTGCAAAAATTAGAAAAATTCCAGATTTAATAAGATTAAAAAAACAGAATGTAAAATCAAGAAAAAAATTACAAGACCTTTTTGAAATAAGAAAACCGAGCTACCTACTCTGATACCAATTGTATGATCTAAAGGCAACACTAGAGGGGGTGAATAGGGTTGACTGCCAATTTTTAAAAAGTAATTTTATCTTCAAACAATGCTCAATAAAGTTAACCCACTAATTTGATTAAAGAAAATTTATGCAAGACAAAACTTAAATCATGCAAGCTATGATAACTTCAAATTTAAAGACAATTTAATCAAGGATTAATTTAAATAACACGCTAAAAATTAAATCATGCAATTAGGAAAGATTAAAAAAAAATAACTAAGACAAGAAGCAAAAAATTTGAAAACAAGAAATAAAAGAGAGAGAGGAATAGAAAACACCAGGAATTATAGTGGTTCGACAAATTACCTACTCCACTCTCCAAGACTCCTCCTTGAGTATTTCACTAAGTGATCCTCTTGCAGGTGAGGACCAAACCGACACACGACCCTCTTTTTCCTAGGCTAAAGAGAAACCCAAGATCTTTTTTATTGGTTCAGGATTAAACCAATTTCTTTTTCTCACAACCCAAGGTGAACCCACACCTTAATACAATTCCCAAAAATTAAAAGAAAACCTCACAATATTACCTCTTGAAGGCTAAATACACAAGTTGAGCATTAAAAAAAAAAACTCACAAAAATAACTCTAGGCCAATTTAGGAGCAAGGAGGACAAGAATTTGAGAGTAGAGAGAATTGAGAGCTTAAGACTTTAGCCTTTTTTTGGTGTGTCAATGAAGAGAAAAATCAAGTCGAATTTATAGGCGAGGGGGATAAATTTTGGCCATTGGATATGATTGCAAATGAAGAGCAGAGATTGAATAAAAATAGAAAAGGAAAGGATTTTTAATTAAGAGATGAATTTTGAAAGATTGGAATTATTGAGATTTGGAGAATAAAAAGGATTTGAAGGATGACAATTTAGGAAGGAAATCAAATTTAAAAAAGGCTAAAATTTGGTGAGAATTTTGGAGAAAATTGGATCAGAAAATTAAAGAAAGATAAGGAAATGAAAATAAAAATAAAAAATCGACGGATGATATGAGCACCACGCGCACAGGGAAGAGGATTGAGCGTCACGCGCCGCATTCTGTGAAGAAACCACAAGCACATGTGCCATACGCGCGCGTCCGCGCGTGAAGCTGGGTGACCGCCACTTGTCATTATCTCATTCGTCCACGGTCTCCACGTCACTGCACATCATCGCCACGTCAGTAAAAAGGTGACCGGTTGAAGCGCCACGTCATCAATATTGACCGTTTGTGTGCCACGTCAGCAAGGTGCTACGTGTCACTGCCACGTTGGATTTCCTCTCCAATTTTCTTTTGCTTATAACTTTCTCATTTAAACTTCGATTTGAGCGATTCAAATTGTGTTGGAATCGTCTTTTCGAGCTCTACAAGATAGTGACTCTGAAACACTGAAAATATTAGTACAAAAATTTGAGTTTGTTATCATCAAAATACTTGGTTTGATTAAAGCCCTAAAGCTAACACAAAGGATTACCTCTTGGTGGTGTACAAGTTGGGTTATCATTTTTGTTCTGACCATTTGGAGAGGAAATATGTGAAGACTTTGGTTTCTTCAAGGCTAAGTCAATTTCTAACCCTTCTTCCTTTTCTGTTTTAACATGCTATAAATTTTTTTGAAATGCATAATTTCTTTGTACTATAATTTTATTCTGTGAAAACGAAATTGGGATGATCCCACTTCCACTTACAGACTTCACGGTTCTTTCAAATGCAACATAAGTCCGAATCTCTTGAAATGTCCAGAGAGTATAAGGTTGAGGTTAAGAATTTATTAGGTAAAACCATTAAAAATACTTCGATCAGCTTGAGGTGGATAGTATATGGATTTTAGATTCCAGGATTATATGATAGAACATGGAATCGCATCCCAACTCTTAGCACCTAGTACACTTCAGCAAAATGGTGTATCATAAAGGATAAATAGAACCTTGTTGGATATAGTTCGTTCTATGATAAGTTATGTTCATTTACCTTATTCATTTTGGGGTTTGTAATGATGGTTGCAGCTTATATTTGAACTATGTTCCGTTCAAAAGTGTTTTCGTAACACCTTTGAAATTATGGAATGTCGTAAAAGTAGCTCGTGCCACTTCAGAATTTGGGGTTGGCCAATACATATGCTTGATGAAAATCCTAAGAAATTGGAACATCGTTCAAAATTGTATCTATTTGTAGGCTATCCCAAGGGAACGATGGGTGGTAACTTCTATAATCCAAAAGAGAATAAATTATTTGTGTCGACAAATGTGGAAGAGGGCCTCATCAAGGAGCATAAACCCCAGAATAAGATTGTGTTGAATGTGAAACTACTGACACTTCAACAAGAGTTGTTGAAGAGGCTAGTACATTAACAAGGTTCATCTAGTCAGACACATCCACCTCAACAGTTGAGAGAGCCTCAATGTAGTAGAAGGGTCCAAATCCACCTGTTCATTATATGGGTTTAATAGAAACCCTAATCGTTATATCAAATGGCGAAGTTGAGGATCCATTACCTCAATGGATGAATGAGTTAATGCTATGGATCTCAAAATGGAGTCTATGTACTTCAATTTAGTCTCGAATCTTATAGATCAACTTGATGGGGTAAAACCTATAGGTTGCAAATGGATTTACAAAAGAAAAAGAGGTGTAAATTGGAAAGTACAGACCTTTAAGGCTAGACTGGTGGTAAAGGGTTAAACCTAGGTTAAAGATGTGGACTATGAGAAAACTTTGTCACCTATTGCGTTGCTTAAGTTTATCCAGATTCTCCTGTCCGTTGCCACATATTATGACTATGGAATATAGCAAATGGACGTCAAGACTGTATTTCTAAATGGTAATCTTGAGGACATCATTTATATGCAATAACCAAAAGGGTTCATTAAATAAGACCAAGAGCAAATGGTTTGAAAGCTTAATCAGTCCATTTATGGATTGAAACAGACGTCTCGATCTTGGATTATAAAATTTGATAGTGCAATTAAATCTTATAGCTTTGACCAAAATGTTGATGAACCTCGTGTCCACTAGAAAACCATAAACAGTTCAGTAGCTTTCTTAGTGTTGTATGTGGACAATATCCTACTCATTAGGAATGATGTAGGCATACTGACAAATATTAAACAATGGTTAGCCGCCTAATTTCAAATAAAAGATTTAGAAAAGGCACAATTTGTTTTAAGGATCCAGATCATCAGGGATCATAAGAATAAAATGCTAACCTTGTCTCAGACATCGTATATTGACAAGATGCTTGTCAAAAATTCGATGCACAATGCCAATGGGGGTTTATTACCTTTCAGGTTGTATGGCTTAGGAAATTTTTTACAGATTTGAAAGTTGTTTATGAAATGTCAAAGCCCATCACCCTTTGTTGTGATAATAGTCGTGTTGTGGCTAATTCCAAGGAGCCTAAAAGTCACAAGAAAAGGAAGCACATTGAGCGCAAATATCATCACGGCTAAAGTGTTTGTGGGTCATGGAGAGTCTAGGTCAACGAGACATGCATCATCTAGTTTAGGGAAAGTGGGAGATGTTACTGGACGCGTATTGTATACCCTAGTCTATTGTTTTATGTACTGTATTTTGTTTAAACTTTTTATTCGTACACCTCACTAGCTTTTGGACTAGTGGGAGATCGCAGGAATTGATGTCCTAAATCTCGTGGTTTTGTAGTTTGTAAAGTATTTATACGACGAATTATTTATTTAATAAAATAAAGTATTATTTTATTTGACATTTAGTCTTCATTAACTCAAAATCAATAAATTAAGATTCAAGGCTATTTAATATAGTTTAAACATGTATGTGGTGACATACAAGTGGATCATGTGTAAGAATAACCTGAATGTAGTAAATGGATAAGATTGGGTACCTTATCCTGGTGATACTATGAATATGACCCACTTTGTAATTGTTACAATTGTTGTAAAGTGTTACAAATTCGTTCATGTGGAGACAAGTGAGTAGAGATATCCTGTACAAAAAAGTTTGTCTAAGATCGGACCACGAAATTATTAGTCTCCCTTTATAACGCCATTACTTGAAGAGACACATTTCACTATGATGACCATAGGTGACTTGACCTTAATCATGAGTAAGTTGTGAACTCTTGCTTATATGGTAGTCCTATGATCTGTATAGGTGAGAGTGACTAGATTCATCGACTCAATATGCTTACAATTTTGGGGATTCGTCCGAGTGGGGAGCTGAGAACACAACTACACAAGATGGAATTCATTCCTTCCTGTTGTTAGGGTAAGTAGATAAACTGCTTCCTTAAGAGCTGATTCTGTGTCTTGAACCATGAGTCGCCTCACTCTTTCATTGGCCAAAGAGGGATCAAGTTTAGTGGCGGATCTAGGATTTTAGGTGGGGGGCACGATTAGTCCATATAAATATAATTTTAGATGCATCAAAATCATATAATATTACCAAAACGGGCATAACAATGTAGAAATATGTGAGTAGAGGTAGCCTGTACAAAAAAGTTTTTATAAGACTGGACCATGATTAGTCTCTCTTTATAACGCCATTACTTGAAGAGACTTACATTTCATTAGGATGACTACAGGTGACTTGACCTTAATCTTGAGTGACTTGTGAACTCCTGCCTATGAGGGTAGTTCTATGATCTGTATGGGTGAGAGTGGTCAGATTCGCTGACTCAATATGCCTACCATTTTTGGGATTTGTCCAAGTGGGAAGCTGAGAATACAGCTACACAAGATGAAATCCATTCCTTCTCGTTGTTAGGGTAAGTAGATAAATTGCTCCCTTAAGAGCTGATTCATAGTCTTGAACCATGAGGCGCCTCACCTTCTCACTGGCCAAAGAGGGGTTTAGTTCAGTGGCGGATCCAGGATTTTATGTAAGGGGGAGCACGATTAGTTCAAATAAATATAATTTTAGATGCATCGATATAATATTCAAATCATATAATATTGTCAAAATAAGCATAACTAACTGATATATGGACAGTGCCAGATCCAGAATTTCATGTTAGGGGCACAACTTCATATAAGATTAAAATTTTAGCCTATTAACATCTAAATTTGTGTCATATATAGTTCTTGAACTTAAAAAGTATAAACTAGATACTAACATCTTGATTTGTGTGTCTAATATGTAGTACTCGACATTTAAAAAAAAAAAAAAAAAAAAGTAATGTAACTGAGGTTCAATTAGAAACAAAAATATTTTTTATCTAATACAACGGTTCATTATTAAGAATTTTTAATATTTTATGAGATTTTTAGATACTAAATTGAAATTTTATATATCTATTAGACATTTTTAAGGGATTTATTAGAGTTAAAATTGAAAGTTTGATTTAGATATTCATTAGTCATAATTTTAAAACTAAGAATTAACCTTGTATTAACTTGAATGTAATTTTAAAATATTGGTAAATTAAATAACATTTTATATGTGAAAATGATGTTTATATGTCTTAATTTTCAAAAACTAAAATTCAATAATTGAATAGTTACCAAACATGCCTAAAATTTTAAAAATATTTGTATATAAACATGAACACATATGTGAGAAAAAACGAAAATGAAAATATGTTTATCTAACCTATTATATATATAAATATACTTTAAAGCAACAAAAATTGGTTAAAAAAAAAAAAAATCAACTTCCTCCCAAATGGTTAAACTCTAGTTGCCAAATTACAAGGAATACCACTTAACCATTGAAGCAACTCCTTCATATGTGACTTAGAAGGGCACGCATTGCATATCTTCCATATATAAATATATTTTTTTTCTATATTTAATAAAAATCCAATATATATATATGTAAAACGACACGAGCTAAGGGGGCACGTGCCTTCCCTGGCCCCTTCATAGATCTGCCCCTAGTCTAGTTTATAATTGGATTATAACTAATTGTTCATTAAAGGGATTAGTATTACTTAAGAAGTTAGATGTAACTATAGGGGAAAATGAAAATAGTAATTTTGACCCACATGTAGTTATGAACAATTTGTGAAAGATCAACTTACTGTTGATTAGTTATATCCAATGAACACAAAAATATATCTACAGTGCGAAGAGTACAGCTGTTGATCTTAGTGGGGTGGCCGACAATTAATGAATGTTGATCAATTTAATTAAAGAGTTTAATTAATTAATCTCCTATCTTTGAAGTTTGTAATCGGTAGGTCCATGAGGTCCCCTTACTAGCACAATAAGTGTTAAATAAGAATCGATTAATTTTGGATTAATTTGAATTGTTCAAATTAATTAAAGAGAATTAATTGTATGAGATGTAATTAATATAATGTAGATGGATACATTATAATATAAAATTTAATGAGAGAGATAAATATTTGAATATAATTCAAATATTAATTATATGAATAAGATTCATATAAAACTATAAGTTAAAATTAATATGAATATGATTCATATTAAAACTAAGTTATATGAGAGACTATAAAGTTAGTTTATATTATGTATGATATAATATCAATTATAGGTTATATTATAATATAAGATTTGTTTAATTATATTCTTATAATATAATTAAAAGTAAAACAACTCAATTGAGAGTTATTTTACGTGATGAAGCTCCCTTCATCTCTCTCATATACAGGAAACACAGAGATGTGGTTGGAATGAGCATACATGAAACACAAAAACTCTTTGCATCTTCTTCCTTTTTGTGAAAATTCTCTCTCAAAGTTTTCCCTTCTCCCTCACCAAAATTATCAAGAAGAGTCCATAACTCCTTCTTGATTCTCACCTTGAGAATAATGAGGAAGTCACTTATGGTGGTGTCCAAGATACTGTCTTTTGTTATGTTCGTGATACAGAGAGTTCGTGATTCCGGAAGAGGAAACATGAAGAGGTATTTTTCTTCAAGGGCAAGTTTTTTATACTCCCTCCCTCTTTGTTATTTAATTAGAAAGCATGCTTAGGCTATATATTATTGTATATCCTCTCTGTTATATGTTTCTCTGTTTTAAGCTTGGTTCCAAAAACGAATTCATTGACACGAAGGCAATCAATCACTTCCGAATCGATAATTTGTTTCCTTCAACCACAACCTCGGTGAAATTTCACTCAAATAATTAAGAAAAAAAAACATTCAAAGATAGAAGAAAACAAACTAAAAAAAATAGGAGAAAATTGAATTCTAATAAAATTGTTGGATTAGATTTTTTTTCCAGTCAAATCTTCCAAATTTTGGGTGTTGAGATCATATTTGAGTTAAAATTGTAATTCTACTGCCAAGTCAAATGTTGAAAATTAAAAGTTTAATATATTTTTATTTCCAAATTTAGAGAAATTTCAAATTATCCCACACTAATTGGTAGGTCATAAATTCCACTCATTTTGGAGTAAAATTCAAATTAAATCCATGCCAAAATTTGAGTTGAACTCTTCATCTTAACTGAAGGGAAAATGGAGATGTATTACTACATTTCAAAGTTTCATGGAGTTTAATTCAAATCCAAATCAAATTTTTGGATTAAATTCAAATTATATTCAAAATTTGGTAATGTCAAGTCAAAATTGGAGTATTACAAAAATTACCCTTCCAAATCCAAGCCTAAGGTATGGGTATCAACAAAATTTTATCCTAATGTCAAAAGCATGGTATAATTTAAGTATTTTCTCAAATCAAAATATGGACACATTCCAAGAATTCTCCAAATCAAAGTTGAAGTGAAATTCTATACCAAATTCGCATCAAGAATTGAGTATATTCCAAAGCCTAAAAAAAGAAGAAGATTCGTAGAATTTGGGATACTACTCAAAATTCAATTTACAATTAAAGTGAAGCATAAATTCTACTTTAGTTTAGATTAAAGTTTACACAGGAGAAAGAAAGTCAATGACTAAAATTATCTTTTGTTTATTTCACGAAAAGTGTGTCAAGCAAACCAGTTTCAAATCAAAATTTTGAGCTAAATTCTCATATTTTGATCATACTTTGATTTCAAATTATCTTTTTCGAGATTCACCCATTGTATAGACGTGCATAAATCTCGAAAAAATGGAGTTGAATGAGAAATTTCAGCCTATTAAGTTTCACCACGTCATCCCAACGAAAGCCTAAACTTATTTGAAAAATATCAATTGGATCGAGTGAGTAATTAAAGTCGCTCGGACCCAACTCAATTCAAGCTCATCGTGAAATTTTGGGTCAAATTAAAATTTGGGAACAATTTTATATTTAGATATCCAAATTAAATACAAATATGAAGTTCAAATTCCACCAATTAAATTTTTGTTGAAATCTCGTATGAATGATTTTATATTAGATATCCTGGCCTATAAATTGGTTATAATTTTAATTGCTTTGTGACACACTGTACTATATTAGAAGAGGTTAAGAGAAGAGAATAATTAAAATAAATAAATTAAAAAACAAAACCAATAAATTTGAGAAGTTGTAAATTCATCATTTTCTTTTTGTTCTTTTTTCAATAAAAAAGATTTACCATTTTCATTTCTCTGGTATAGGATGACACATCAAGATCAATAATACAAATTTTATATCACTTAAACTATACTTTTTCTCTACACTATTTTCAAATTGATGTTAGGGACTAATGTTTGAAACAAGGTTTATATTATCAACATCATGTAAATGCTATGATTTTAGTTTTACAAAAATATCGCTAAAATGTCAAAAGGGATGACGAGAAAAAATAAAAAGATGAAAAATTCAAACAAATTATTTAAATTTATAAATAAACAAGTTAAAATATTTTATTATTTATATTATAATCACATCATTGACATTTATTCCTTATTTTTTATGCTTCATGACTTTTACGGTATAATGAAAATGTTTGATTCACCTATCATGTCGATGTCAATCCTATAAAAATATGAAAAATATTGATGAAAATGTTTGATTCACCTTTCATAATTTTTGTACCTCCATTTTTTTTTAATCTTTCATTTTTTTCATTTAATTTTTCATTCCTCATTTGTCATTAGATCTTTCAACAATTCTATTTTATCCTCAAATCCTTTGTTTTTTCTCTTTTTAAATTTTTATTAATAAATAATTAGTCAATTGAATTTTAAAAATGCACATCTTTTAACAAAAGACAAACCTCTTCACATAATAACTACACATATCTTTCTTGCACATTTTCATATAATAAAATAAATATATACATTATGCTTTTTCTCCAAACTTCATTTTATTAGAGAACTCGAAGTCTTTCAAATGAAAATTAAAAGTTTTTGTTCTTTGTAAGAGAGTTTAGAAATTTATTTTGTTTGATATAGAGATACAGTTAGATTTTATGAATATAAAATTATTTTTTTAAATAGAAACTAGATATAGCTACTTATTGATGACGTATTTGTTCCTCCAAAATTAGAGGTAAGTAGATCACGACAAATTTATGTTCTCTCACGTAACAATAATAACTTCAATTACGTGAAATATTAGATTTTATGGATGTTAAAAAGAAATTGATAGAATCAAGATTCAGTATCTAACCAATTCCACCTTGTTTTGTTTTAGTTTTCAGAAGATATAATTATACACTAATTATTTATATGAAAACCCGTATAAAAATAATTTTAAAAAATAGACGCTTTTTTCTTTCAAAAAAAATACAACTTAATTGATAATATTTTACCGACATTCAACCTTTTTTCCCATAGAAGCGAGATTATACAGGTAAATAATTGGACATTTTTAAATATAAAAATATTTAAAAATATTTAAATTTTATAGCAAAATGATTCAAAAGTACAAAACACTTTTGGAACTTTTTGCTATAAAATGTAAATATATTTTTTTTTTTTGATGTTTTGATTTATAAGAATTTCCCATAAATATAATTGTATTTTGTTTTATTTTTATTTTAAAAGTAAATAATTATTTACTTATAACTTATTCAAAAATACGTATAAACATTAATTTTAAAATAATATCAATATAACTTTACTATGATTTTACTCCTTTCATTCGAATTCAACTTTTTTATGTTTAATATTTTGAAAAAAACTAAAAACTTTAGATTCCGTTTGGTAATCATTTTGTTTTTTATTTTTATTTTTTAAAATTAAGTCTATGAACATTACTTCCACCTCAAAATTTCTTACTTTGTTATCTATTTTTTTTTAAGAACCGAACCAAATTTTGAGAACTAAAAAAAAAGCAACTTTCAAAAAGTAGTTTTTGTTTTTTAAATTTGATTAATAATCCAGTCATTATACTTAATAAAAATGCAAAATCGTTATAAGTAAAGTAAATGAAATATGTTTAATTTTAAAAAAAAAATAAATATCAAATGGTTACTAAACTGAGTCTAAATTATTTAAAAAATTAATATTAGTCTATTTGATTTGAATGGTTAATATTTTTATTGAAATAAATCAAAACCAAAAAATAATAATTATCAAATCTATAAAATTTCACAATGTTTTAGAAAATACTTTGTTTCATATTAAAAAGAAGCTCAAGTGTATATCGTTATTAAAGTTGTTGTCAATTTATTTTTCCTGGAGACTATTTAAAATAAAATAAAAAAAGAAAATACATTTATTCATTTTATCTCCTTAATTATTTCTAAATTTCATGCCTAATATATATATATTCCACCTTTTATATTTCATTCTATGAAATTATATTGCAAATATTTTTAACACATTCAACACAATTTATATTCATTATAAATTAATTAAATAAAACATGTATATAATTGTAGTCATCATCTATTTCGTGTTAAATATTTAATATTTAAATTTAGAGAAAATATTAATTTATATTTCTAAACATCGAGAGTTATATCAATTTAAATACAAAACTAATATTAATTTTTGTAAATAATCAAATTTAAATCTTGAACTTTCATGAATAAATAAATAAAACATAATAGAGTGTTTAAATCGATAAAATTGTAAAAATGTATGATCTAAATTGATATAATTATCAGTTTAGAGTTTAAATTGATCATACAATCTTTAAAATTCAGGATGTTAATTGATATAATTACTAGTTTATGATTTATATTTATACAATTCCAAAGGTTAAGAGCATAAATTGATGATTAAAAAAAATTATGTTCTAAATTTTTAAAACCACGGCACTTTTCGGCTAACGGTTTTATAAAAGTTGTAAAGTGCATAAGTGATTCTTAAAGCAGCTGATGTGGTGTATCTCAACGGCTCCGATCTTATATGGATGGGCCCTCTCAGTCTCCACCGACCAAACTTATTTATAAGCTTTTTGAATTGGCATACAAAGATTATCAATAAATATTCTGCCAAACTTCCCCTTCTTCAACTTCCATTATTTATAGCAATTAATTTTTTACTCAAATAAATGCTATTATTATAATTATTTTGTTACGTTCATCCGAGGTTTAATCCGAAAGAAGAAAGGAGCATAACTCAACTAACATATAGATATATTAGCCATCTTCTCTATTATAGTAAAAAAACAACTTTTTGATAATATTAGGGTTGGCAAAATTCCCCGCAGGCCTCACCCCAATCGGGGCGGAGAATCCCCAGTTTGACCGGGGATGGGGTCAAATTGGAGAATTTATTCGGGGCCCCGTCCGGGGACGGGGCGGGGATGGGGACAGTATCCCCTGTCTCTTATACACATCTAGATGTGTATAAGAGACAGACCCTGACCCTGATTAATCCCCGACCCCGATTTTATATATTTATATTTTTAATATTTTATAAATATATATTTATAATATATAAAACAACTTATTTATATGTATGTTTATAATGTATAGACTTATTGTGGAGCCCAATATTAAATTTTAAATTTAAACACAAAAGTCAAGCCCAAATTTTAATAAAATTTTAATTAAAAAATGGGGATTCTCGATGGGAAATTAGTAAAATTTCTGCGGAAAACGAGGAATGGAGCCCCATGGGACCCCATTTCCCCAACGGGGCTGGGGACGGGGGACGTCCCCCGCTCCATCCCAACCTCGTTGCCAATCCTAGATAATATGTGAATTAAAAAAATCGAATATTATCCGAAGATCGATAATTTATTTATTTTAATTTTTTTATTCCTTGACTTATGTACGAGGTAAATAAGTAAAACTATAAACTATATTATATCAAGAATTTATTGAAGGAATTTTAAAACAGAGAGAACAAAAAATCTCAAGGAATTAAAAGATGGAAGAATAACATTTGAACATTTTAAGAATTAATATAAAAATAGAGACAAAAATAGAAATTTAATAATCTAAAGCAAATCATGTGGAGAAGAAGATATGGGTGAATGTAAACGACAAGTTCATGGAATTGGTACAACTGTACAAGTACAATTTCAATACCCAGATTTTATAGTGAGGTCCTCCTCTATTTTTCAGTTTGCAGGGTAGGCCCCTACAGACTTATAGTAGCCAGGCATGAGGTTCCGATGGGCCCACTGGGAATTTTCCACGTGGAGTGCTGTAAGTGATGATGTCAGATAACGTCATATTTTTTTGTTTTTTTGGGGGGACGGCTTTCACATGGTCCTCTTCTGTCCTAGCTAGCCAACTCAGCCGCCCATGTGGACCCCGCATTTTTTCAAATCATATTTTCTTTTTCGAAAAATTACGAAAATTTTGAATTTTGATTTGGAAGTGAAAAAAATATATGGTAATTTTTAAAAATAGAAAGAGAAGAAAAACTATTTACATAGAATACTAAAATTTCTATCTTTTTTCATAGAGATTGATAAAAGTGTATCATTACGGATAGAAGTCTATTAATATCGACTAGTATTTTTTTTCTTTTCGTATTTCTATAAATAATTTGATATTTTTTTATTTGTAAAAGTTTTTCATATGTAAATTACTTTTAATCTATTAAAAAATATTTTTTAAAAAAAATAAATTGAATGATTATGGGTTAAAATACTATTTTGGTTTATAAATTTTAGATGTCATCCTATTTTAGTTTTTGTAATTTCAGTCGATTTGTTTTTTCCTTTAATAATATTAATTTATTTTTTGAATTTAATTTTTATTTAAATTATTTAAATAAAAACAATAATTTTTATGGAAGAATAGTTAGTATATGGATATATTCTTATCATCTATAAATCTAATGCTAATAAAGACTATTATTTTAATATAAAAATATTAACAACGTAATTGAAGAGATCAATTTTAAAATTTATTGAAAACATAAAAATAAAATTGGATATTTAAGAGTACAAAGATAAAAATAAAATAAAATGTAAAGCCTAAGAAGTAAAATGATATTTTAAAAAAAATTGGAGTTCCAACCATTTTAATTCTCGAACATTTTAAGTAGTGCTTTCTTAATTATTTATCAAATACAAATGTAGTCGTTCGAGAAACAAAGGGACAAAAGAAAGAAAGAAAAGAAAACACTTAAAATAAAAAAGAAGAAGGAAACAAAAAGAAAAACAAAATATTTTCGATAGCTATTTTGGGGGAAAAAATATATCGCAGTGAGAAAATTTTCCATTTTTTACTCGAGGATTGATGGGCCTGACAAAATGCAAGCCCATAAAAAACAAAGTGGGCCCAGGCCCATTCTTACGTCGGGCTGTAAACCGGTTTTCTATCCACTGGTAAAAAGCCCTGACAAACAGAGAACTCCCACTCCCTTAGACCAGTGAAATGATAAGGGGCAAAACCGGAAAAACGCACAAAAATAAACTTAGGCGGGAAAAAGAGCCGTTGCTCACCAGAGCTCCAAATTTTTGGCGCCAAAATCCTGCCCGTAAAAAACACGGGCAGCCTCCTTTCGAGAAAATCTCTGTTTTTAGACCGCCTTTTGTGTTAAGCTTACGCTACCGTGAAAATAAAATAATTTTAATATTAATAAAAACAAATAATAAAAATCCCCTCTTTGTCCTTCCCTTTCTTATTTATTTTTCCATAAAATCCTCTTTTCTCCCCCATTTTTATTTCAAAGTTTCTTTTCAGTCCTTTTATTTTTCTCATTTCCCTCCTAAATTTTCCCTTCCTCCTCTGTTTCTTTCTAAACCCTCAACGATTCCTCTGTTTTTTCAATTTCTTCTCCTCTGCTTTTCATCGTTTCTCCCTTTCCCCCTTTTCTGGCTGTTTTTTCCCCCTTATTTCAAATGGGATTCTCCAAAAAGTCTCAAATCGACGGCGGATTTGAAGCAGAGGGGAAAAAATGGGTAATTGCCGGGTTGCCGACGAGGTCATCGTTGAAGCCGATTAGCACAAAATCGAAGGCGAAAGACGGTGAAGACGACGGCGAGAAGACGCCGACGGCGAAAGAAGCTAGAATACCGGAGAAATTGGGTTGTCCGCCGGCGCCGAGAAAGCGTAGATCTCTAAAATCAAGCTCTAACCAAAATTATATAAGGGAGTTCTTTAATCCTCCTGATTTAGAATCTGTGTTCAAGCTCCGAGTTTAGAAGGGCCAATTGAGTTTGTAATAGTTGAGAATTTAGGGGTTTCTCTGTTTTTTTTTTTTTTTTTGGTGTTTGTTTTAATTTTTCTCTTTTTGGGGGGTTTTTTTTTTCACTATTACTATTTTTTTTATGTACTTGGTTAGTTGTTAGGAGTAAGGTGATTATGATGTACAAAAGGATTTGATATTTGTTATCTAAATGAGTAATATTCTAGTTTAGCTTTGTTCAAATTTTTGGCAAATTCTCTTGAAATTTTCCCATGAAACAAACAGACCCAGATGAGAAAATTTTTCACTAGAGAATCTAAAATTTTGAATGATTTTTTGAAAAATGAAGAAAAAATTGAGGGAATAATGAATGAATGTGCATGGATGGGAAAATGATTGACAGTGACAAAAAAATGGAAAAAAGAAAAAAAGAAAAAAAAGGTATTTTTCTTCTTAAGGGGTTTGATATGACCCACGTCATTTGGAGGTCTATGGTTTGTAGCTTTTTGATTAAAATAAAAAGACAGATGCATATTGGGTGAAATAGATTGGAATCCAATGTGGGGTTTGAGGGATTGTTTGGTGGACTTCAATTTTATTTTTTTACAAAAAATTATAAGAAGAAAGAAGAAGAAGGAAAAAGCTGTGGTTTTTGTTCAAATTACTTGAGACCATAGACCAAACCTTGTTTTGAATTTTGAAAAATAATTGAGATAAATTTGTTTGAGTTCTTTTACCCATTTCATGCATGGCTTGATTGGATAAGAATTCAAGGAATGTTTTATCATCTTTCAAGATGCTTATATAGGAAATTTGTTTGATATAGTTGATCATTTGAAAAGGGTTAAATATAGGTTTGTGTTTATGTAGTTAATGAAGGGATACAAAGATGAATAGTCAAAGCAAACTTAGCTCAACAACGATAATTATTAATTAACATGATTTTTCGTTCTTCAGGTGAGAGATTCGATCCCTCATCTCCATAATTGTTGTACTAAAAAAATAAATAAATAATTGTGAGTAGATTTATTAGTTTTTAGGTCTATATCTATTTGGTCCCTACATTATTTTTTGTTTTAAAAAAAAAGTATCTAATGTGTCTTTAAACATTCAATTTTACGTCTAATAGGAAAGGTTATATAATTTTTAGACATAAAGTTTGAAAGTTGAGGGATCAATAACCATTTGAACATTTTTAGTTTTTGTAAAGTAAGCCTTTAAATATTACTTCTACTTATAAATTTCTATATTATGTTATTCACTTTCTAATAATTTTTTAAAATCCAAGTTAAAATTTGAAAACTAAAAAAGATGTTTTGAAAACCTAGAACTTCGTTTTTAGTATTTAGTTGGAATTTAAGTGTTTCATTTAAAAAAATTATAAAAATTATTATTGAAAAGTTGAAGTGAAGCCAACATAGATTTTAAAAAAATAGAAGACTAAAAATTAAAGTCTTATTTGGTAACTATTCTTGTTTTCTCTTAACTTTTTACAATATTTTTTATCTTTTCTAAATAAAAGAATTGAATTTTTAGCTAAATTTTTTTTTTTAAAAAAAAACATATTTTAAAAAAAACTTTTTTTATTTAGCTTTTAAAACTCTATTTGATCTTTGAAAACATTGATAAAAAGTAAAGGTAGAAAAGGTATAGGTTTAATTTTCAAAAGCCAAAAATCAAAAACAAAAAATAAAGGCCCCGGCTTCATAACCATTTAGTTTTTAAAAGTTAAACATATTTCTTCTCAATTTCTTATAAATCATTTGCATCTTTATTAACTAAAAGAGTTGAATTATTAGCCAAATTCCAAAAACGAAAACAAATTTTCAAAAGCTATTCTTTTAGCTTTCAACACTTGGCTTGAGCGTTGATGTTTTAAAACAATGATAAAAAGTAGATACATAATAAGAAACTTAAAGATAGAAGAAGTGTTATATAAGCTTAATTTTTTAAAAACTAAAAATAAAAAATAACATAATTACCATACATGACCTATAGGTCAATTTTTGTTTTTTTCTTTTTTGCAAAGGTAATTAAAGTGTGGCGTGGAGGAATCAAATCTCTGATCTCGAAATCAATAGTATAAGTACTATACCGATTGAGCTACGCTCACGTTGGCAAAATAGATCATTTTTCTTGAGAAGAATCTTAGTAGAGTAAAAGAGGTGGATTTTTTTTCAAATTAATTGATTTAATTTGAATTCTATACCCTTTTTATCTTATATTTTAATTTAAAATAATGAGTTAAAAAAAAAAAAAAGGCAAAAATATCATTTGAAAAAGAAAATGATAAACATAAATTGTGTCAGAAAGAAAGGGGTATGATAAGCTTTGAAGTTTGGAGGGATTGGATAAGCATCAGTTATTCACTGTGATAAGTGTGGCTTGGATTCCTTTGGCTCAGAAACATCAACTTCATTATTTTATTTTATCATTTATTTTTTTCAATTTTATTTTGAAATTTGGATGTGTTTCCTACTAGGAAACACACCCAAGAAAACTTCCAAATTGCTCTATTCTATATGTCCTTCATATTTTACAAACCCCATTTGATTTATCTAAGCTCCAATAATTAATTATAAACTTACAATACACTAATTATGTAGCCAAATATAATATCATATCTTATTTCCTTCATTAACTCTTCAAGATGATTTTTTTTGAAAAAAAAATTATATCCAAATTAAACATGTCAGGTTGATGCGTGTGAGGCTCATTTGCAAATCTATAATTAAAAAAAAGTAAATTGATTGGCAAGCGGAGAGTGATCAATCCAATTGTGTTTAACGATTACGTGGGAGCCACTAGTCGATATTGTTAGCATTACTGAAACTATTACTGTTACAGTATCAGCATTATAAATCTGTCACATTTTTTGTTATGTTACTATTATCGATAGAGCCAAAGAGTAATAATAAATGTGACAAATTCGTAATTGTAAGTAAATGTGATAGAACAATCTTACGTTTGAGATTGTGACCCATTATGATTGATCTATTAATGGAATCTCATTACAGTTATACTAGTTATGATTATTAATTATAAATGTGACAATAATTTAACTGATTGAGGTATATACCTTCGATAAAAAGTTAGAAGTTCAATCTACACTACAAGAAAAGGGAGTTTTAGTGACATTTTTTTAGCAGCGCGTGCAAATTTTGTCACTAAGGGGCTATTTGGGGCGTTGAGTTGAGATAGTATATCTGGAGTTCATATATTTGTGTTTGGGGTGCAGAGTTGAATTCATATGTCTGAGATATCTAGTTCAGTTTTTTTAACTCTAAATAATATGTTATTACTATTTTTGTTTTGTAACCTTTTTATTCAGTAATTTACCCATCTTTGTTTGAATAAAATATAGATTGTAATTTTTTTCTTTTAATTGTTAAAACTTTTTTTTCTTTCATTCTTTCTTTCTTTCATTTTTGGACAATAAACAATAATTAACCCATTACATTTCGGGTAGAAATATGTTAAATAAAATGAGAAACCAAAGAGAAATCAAAACTTTTTATTCCTAATTTTTCTCCATGAATTTCATTATCATCTTCTTCTTCCTATTGTTGCTCTATACTTTTACTATGCAATGAATTTTTTTAATTAAATTTCTCAATAGCCAATGGAATGTCACCACATTTCTTTAACAATTTCATTTTCAATTCCTCTTCTTCAACAATTTCATTTTCAATTATTCTAAATTTAGAGGATCATCAGATAACAAAACTTTATTTTTCATTAATTTTTACTGGAAAATGTTACAGGATTTTTTTTTATATAATTTTATGTTTCTTTTTCATATGTTACATACTTTTCATCTAAATTTTCTTAACACTCATTTGATATGTGAATTCGATTAAATAAAATATTTTGTACACTTTTTACGTATAAATATTGCACTTAATGTAGACGAAATAATATTTTTTTTTATATAATCAACAACACTACAACGTACTTTAACAGTCATCAGTCTTATAATAGTCAGAGGTGGTTGTCGAAGTTGATTATCGAAAATGCTTTCACTGGAGTTTGTAGTTGGGGGTGGTTGTCGGAGCCTAAAGTTGGTCGCATGAAGGTGATATTGGAGTTGGTTGTCGAAGTTCGTCATCGGAGGTGGTTTTGAAATCCGGATGTTGGTCGAGCGAAGGTGGTCATCTGGAGATGATTTTTGCTGGAGATTGTAGTCGGAGGTGGCTATCGGAGTCCGAATTTTAATCGCATTAAGGTGGTATTAGAGTTGGTTGTCGGGGTTTGTCATCAGAGATAGTTGTCAAAATCTCGAGTGGGTTGTTGAAATTGCTCATTCAAAGGTGATCATTGAAGGTGTTTTTCATCAGAGATTGTAATCGGAGGTGGTTGTTGGAACCTACGAAGGTGGTTTTCGGAGTTGATCATCGAAGTTTACAGTCAGAGGTGGTTGTCGGAACCTACGAAGATGGTTGTCAGAGTAAGTCATCGGAGTTTGTTGTCGGAGCCTGAAATTGGTCATCAGAGTTGGTAGCGCGAATGTAGGCTCGAACTTGAGTCAACGAAGGTGGTTGTTGGAGCTCAAAATTGGTTGTTGGAGTTGGTCGCGCGAAGGTTGTCAAAGCTCGGAGTTGGTCATCGGAACTGTCATCGGAGGTGGTCGTCGGAGCCCAGATTTCGTTGTCGGAGTTGCCATCAGATGTGGTTATCGGAGCCCGGAGTTGGTCGCCAAAGTTTTCATCTGAGGTGGTTGTTGGAGCCCCGAGTTAATTCCCAAAATGTGACAGAATGTGACAGTGGCCGATTGGTGAAACCGTTAAAAACATTGGAAGAAGAGAGAGTTGGGATGAGTTGGTATAATATACCAACTCAACTCCACCAACATTTAAAGTTGGTGGGTCAAATAATGAGTTGGTATATTATACCAACTCAACTCATGTTGGTGAGCCAAACACCCCCTAAAGTTCAATTTATAGTAACGTTTTGCAAAAATGTCACAAAAAGTTCATTATTAGCAACATATCTTAAATCTGCGTCATTAAAAGAATTAGCAGCATACCCACCAATGCCACTGAACATTAAAACCTTTTAGCAACACATTAAGATGTCACTAAATATATATATTATTATTTAAAAATAGTAAAAATTTGTGGCTATTTCCTCCCAATTTTTTGACACTCATTTTCTTTCCTTCTCCCCTTTATTCCTTCCCTCCCTCTTAACTCACGCATCATTGCCAACAACAAAGGTTTCTGCTCACTACTGGCAACGAAAGCTATTGTTCACCGCCGCGAAGAACCTGCTGCAATCCCACGGGACAAACGACCTGCTGGGCAAAAATGGAACATCTTACTACCAATATACTGCCAGCGAATGGACAACTGCTGCGAACGGACCGCCGACGAACAACCCCCCTGCTATGAACGGATTGTCGATGAATGAATGTGCTATCGAACCCACTCATTTTGGAACTCATGCATCACGACCGGCGAACGGGTTGAAATAAACCCACAAATGTTTCCAAGAGAACCCACTCATTTTCAAGTAATTTTTATGTGAAATTTCTATCAATTAATATACATTTAACCCCGATTTCCAAATTCACGCAACTTTTTGATGATTCCCACCTTTGTCTGACTACATGGCACTTGTTTTTAAAGAACCACTCATTTTCAGGTACTTTTATGTGAAATTTCCATCAATTAGTACACTAGAAGCATTTTTTCGATAGGTTTCTACCTTTCAACAAACTAGAAAAAACTTATTTTCAGAGAACCCACTCATTTCCAAGTTATTTTTATGTGCAATTTCCATTAACGAGTAAGTATTTTGTTAGTATATTTAGCCAATCAATTTTCCATCAAGAACTTAATATAGGAACTCGACAAATTTTAATTTCTAATTTCAAGGACATATGGGTTTGGTTATTTAGATTAGTGTCTGTTAGTTTTTTTATTTGTTGAGAACTGCTTCTTGTATATTGAAGATAAGATAATAAAGAATTGAGAACCTTTGTACAAAATCCCTAAAATTGAAGTTAAGTTTAGACGAAGAAAAGGAAGAACAAGATGTCCTTGTTCAAACTATGTGAATGTCAGTTGGAATAAGATGTCGTGAAATGCCATTTATATAAATATGGCATGTCTCCGACTTATAGTCGATGGATATTCCATGGAGATAATGTTGATCTTTCTCCATTTTTAAGATCTAATTCAAGGTTTCTAGGTTCATTATTTTCAGATTCAGTTGAAAGTATAGAAGATGATGGAAACCTTAGAGCAAACATTACAATTAGAGATAATGTGGATGATGAGATGCTACAATTGATTCATGATTTGCATGGGCCAAATTTTGAAGAAACTATAAGAGAATCAAATTAGCAAGATGAGTCAGATAAAATAAATGGAATATTTTATGAAGTAGAAGATGAGTTATATTCGGGATGTCTAAAGAGGTGAAAAGGGAGATAGTAGAAAGACTTTTGGTAAACTAGTTAAGTGTAGTTTTCAAGAAATAGAATGTTTATTTTAGCTCAAATATAAACGAACTTGTTTTATCCTTTAATGTTAGAACTATTTTATTTTAGACTTGGATGAACCTATGGTACAACATTATCTTAAGCACGAGATGAGTGTACTGCATAGAGATTTTCGTTGTTCACTACACAAAACGTATGAACAGTACAACTCTCCAGCTGAAGTATGAAAACATCATGACAAACGAATGGCATGAGATTCAGATTGGATTCGTTTATGTGAACGATGGAAAAGAGAAGATTTTAAGCGTATTTCTAAAGCAAATATTAAGGCTCGAGTTGCTCTTCTCTTCACTCATAGAGGTGGGATTGCAACATTTCCACGCCATAAGCGAAAAAAGGTATGTAACTCATTTTTTAAATAATACAAACTACTTCTCAATCTTAACTTTGGTTATAACATGCAGAAAGAAGAGGACGCAGAGACAAGTGAGATTGATTTGTTTAAGTTCGCCCATTATAATACAAAAAAAAGGTGGGTGAATGAGGCAAAATCGAAATTCATGAGTAAAACTTGTTGTTCATTATTATTTTCTGCTATTCTACAACATATTAATACTATTACATATGTAATTATATTATAGGATGAAATGGTGGCATTAAAAACTTCTTCATCACAAAAAGGGGTGAACCTCTTCTAGACAAGAAAATATATGAACGAGTGTTGGGTAAGCGGTCGGGACATGTGAAGGGACTTGGTTGGGGACCAAGACCAAGAAATGCTATATATGAAGCGAGTTCCAAAAATTCAAAAGAAAGGGATGCATAGATTGCACATTTGTAAAGTATCGTTGAATCACAACAAGCCACAATTGAAGAAATCTTAAGGTTGACAAGTCAAGAAGTTACATCTAACACGGAAAGGAGTTCAAAACAGTCTAATGGCAACCAACAGGTAATTGTTATAAGTCAAGTACGTATTTTTCTTGAAACTCTAGTTCGATATATGTTCTATGATAATGAGTTTTCTTGAGTTTTCTATGTTGTACTTTTGACCCACTCCCTCCTCCTCTAATCATAGTTAGGATAGTTACTTTGTTTGGTCCCTTTTAGTATGACACTAAGAAGTCATCCATCTAGCATGAGTTTTCTTCTTGTGTTATGTTTTATGTCAATAAGTTTCCCCCCTCCACCCCCTCGTTACTTTGTTTGGTCCCTTTTAGTATCACACTAAGAAGTCATCCATCTAGCATGAGTTTTTGTTTGTGTTATGTTCTATGTTAATGAGTTTTCTATGTTTTGCATGGTTTTTGTTATTGATATTTAGAGTAACCCCCCGCCCGACATTGTTTGGTTCCTTTTAGTATGACATTTAGAGTTCATCCATCAATTCTTTATCCTCACGTGCTTACATATTTCACTTCTTTGTTTTTCAGCTTTGATGTCTCGTTGGTCTCTCGTACAAGATGTTAAAGTTCAGTTCGGAGATGGGAATAGATAGAATTGGTGTTGGTATTTTATACATTTGTTTCCCAGTGACATTGCAATGCTTCAAAGACCTTCGGTTGGAATTTTTGTAATGAAAACTTGTGATAGTTAGTATTCTTTTTGTGATAGCTAGCGCTGATACTAAAATTGTTCATATTATCGAAGTTGGTTGATATAATTTGTAGCCAAGTTAGTATTATTTCATTTTGTTTCAATAATAGTTTGTGATATTGGAAATATGTATCTTCAATTATAACTTTTGGTTTAAATATAAATTGATCAGTTGATTCTTTATTTGCTCAAAAGATTATTATATTTTAAATTTTGTAAAAAGGTTATATATTAAATTGTGTATTATTTTTTAATTAATAAAATATTTTTACCAACGTTTTCTAGAACATTAGTAAATTGTATTTTTTTTTAAAAAAAAACATTCGAAAATTTATAGTGACACAAATTATTAATTTTACCGACACTTAAATATGTTGTAAAAGATACTTGCAATGACCATTGATCCACATTTAGCAACAACCTTATATATTACTAAAACATAACTTTCAGTGACAAAATGCCAACGTCACTGTATAAGACAAATAGTGACAAATAACGTGTTGCTAAAAGTTAATATTTAATGATGTCTATGCATCAGTAAAAGGTTATTTTAGCCGCGCGTGCTAAACGCGCCACTAAAACATTTAGCTACGTGGCAACAACAACCTTTACAATGACACGCTTCTACGCGTTGCTTATACTTTAGTACCGTTTTTGAGCTTTCAGCAATGTTTTTTGTATGCCACTAAAACTAACTTTTCTTATAATGCTAACTCTACACGTGTGGTTGTTAAACTTTTTTGAAGAAAAAGAAAAAAAAAATATCTTTTGCCAATGTGTTAGATAACTTTTGAATACATTCAATCATGTTGTATTAGAATAGTGATAGCATCTCAATATTGACATTTGATCCTTTTTTATTTTTATTTTCTCTTAAAGTTGTCCTTTTCTTTTTCTGTTTTTCAATTGAAGGTTTTTCTTTTTTTGAGGAAAAATAAATATTGAGGTAATATTATAAAGTAATAAAATTCTTATATTTCAAATAATTGCTTCTCAATGTGGAAGAAGTACAAAACCATGATAATGCAAAAAATATAAACAAAGAGTTGATCTTCTTAAAATGCACAATGTCAAATCCTCAACCATTTTTTTTTTTCTTGAGTTCCAAAATCCTCAAGTTGTGTAGGTACAAAATTAGTCTAGGTCAATATTTATTTCCTCTCTTAAAGCTCATATTTGTTTCATATTAGAGTAGACACTTTTTAAAATGTAAATATATATATATATATGTAGAATGTATGTATATACGTGTATGTGCATATATATATATATGTATGTATGTTAAAATGTCTTGAATCTGTTTGCTGGTGCTTCGAACAACCAAGTACGGAAGTCTCACTGATTGAATTCGTATTCGGCATATTTATTTATTTGTAGTTATTTACGATTATGACCATAGGGTTTAAAGTAGTGCGCTATATAAACTCTCTAACCCTAGAGGCGCCGTAATGATGTAATTTTCTGAAAACATTCTCTCTAATAATACTGTTCTTCCTCTATCCGTGGACGTAGCTAACACACTATTAGTAAACCACGTATATCTGTATGTCGATCTTCTCTATCTTTATGTTCTTTTTTATGTTTTTTAATTGTTGATTACGTAACAAAATATATATATATAGTGTGTGTGTACAATATATGATAATCACACTATTGAAATATAGTTAAAAAGTTTACTGATACAACCCCTTCACAAGACATCTTGCATGTCATTTTGATTATATATTACGTGAAATAGTGTTACATAAATATTAACATGATATCATATTGACCTATAATTAACTATATAACTCTATAAATAACTAAGGTAAAGGAACCAAAATAATGTACCAAGATATATAGCGTAAATATGCAACAATCAAAACCTTAAATATTTGAAACATGGAAGGTTTAAAAAGACTTGTTTTCCTTTTTAAATAATTAGGGGCAATTGTAATGGGTAGCACTTTTAAGAATAACAATTAAGTATATAGCAATATTTTTAAAGAATTACAAATATAACGAAATCTATCAAATTTTTATTAACGATATGTCTATCACTGATACACTCCTACTAGTAATATGACCTATCATTGATAGAATTAGACAACTGAATCAAAATTTTCCTAAATCTACAAATTATTTTGCATTGTGCTATATCTGATAATACTTTTGACTTGATTGCTATATTTGCAATTGTCCCTTATAATTAAGGTACTGACTTTAATTTGGTTTTTTCCAAAGAGACAAAACTAAAACAAAAACTAAAGACTCTAAAGTTTATAACCATTTGATTTTTAGTTTGAAAAGTTATTCTTGTTTCACTCTTAAAATAGTAAGCCAACGAAACAAAGAAACCGATAAATGTAAATAGCGTTTATAGGCTTAATTTTTTTAAAAAAAGATTAAAACCTTATTCAATAAATATTTGGTTTTTGAAAATTAACCTTATAATAATTACTTTCATATCGATAACTTGTCATGTTTTGTTCCTCACTTTGTACTCATATTTTAAAAAACAAAGTTAAATTTTGAAAACTATAAAAAAATTAAAAAAATTAAAAATTAAAAATTCAGTTCTGTTTTTAGGATTTCAGTAAGCATTCAAGTGTTTCACTATAATAGAGAATTAGAAAAATATGTATAAAATTTCAAAAACAGAAAACTAAAAATGAAAGTCCGTTTGATAACCATTTCGTTTTTTGTTTTTAATTTGTGAAAATTAAGTCTATTTTTTTTCCAATTTCTTACAACGATTTACATTTTTCTAATTACAATACTTAAATCCTTAGTCAAATTCTAAAAACAAAACCAAATTTTTAAAAGCTTTTTTATTTTTATTTTTCAAAATTTAACTTTGTTTTTTAAACTATTGATAAAAAGTAAATAATAAATGAAGAAATTTAGAGGTAGAAGTAATACAATGTCTATAGACTTAATTTTCAAAAACACAAATAAAAAATCAAATGATTATCAAACAAATCCAAAATTGTCATCAAACGACGTCTAATGATTATCAAACAGTGGTTGATAATTCAAATTCTATACAGCATTATTGTTTTTTTTTAAGGGTTTTTCCATTGAACAACTCATATAATATAATCTTCTCTGCAAAACACATAAATAAAAGACTATATTATTGTACTGATTTATATGATGAGAGCGAGGAGTCTTGAGATCAGGGCATTGGTTTGTGAATTGTGAGTAAATATTATTCTGATGTTGTTTGCCTTTTCTGACACGGTATCATCTTCAATTATTTGGTCAAAAATATAGATATTACTACACCTTTTAATTCATTTCTATACAATTTCTCTGAATGCTAAATTTTTAATTTCTATATATGTTATGTTGTACCAACCATCATATTTTAGAGAATTGCTTTCCATTTTGAAATAGAGAACAAAAGTTTGGTGTGATTTGTTTTTTTGTTAGCTTTTACTTTGTATCCATTGTGCGAATCGAATACCTTCTTATGCTTAAGTTCGTATCGAAGTTTTGAATAGTTTAAAAAGATATTGTACGTAATAACACAATAGTAGAAATATGAGTACTCTACTATAGCTATCACATAGAGCTATGTCGGAAAATAATGGTAATAATGTCGAACAATACATGTACATTGTACTTCTAGAATTAAAAATAATAATATTTCGATCCCTTTTAAAGTTTGTTTAATTTTAGTCTCCATATTTTTAAGTTGTTCAATTTAGTCTAGATACTTTCAATAAATCTTTACTCTAATACTTCAAAGTTTTTTTTTTTTTTTTTATTGAAATTGATTAAATAATAATAATAATAAGTTTTATGTAAGGTAAAATACAAAATTTATAGTAAAAATGCTAATAGATAACTTTTAAAAAGTCAACAATAAACTAGTCATTGACTAAATTTAAATTTATTGATAGTAAAATGACTAAAATTAAAAAAAAATTCAAGGTATAGGGACCAATACGATATTTTAATACATTTTAAAGTTGTACTTTACTCTTAGTTATTCGTGTTTGTCTATCCACTGAATTTATGATGTGTTTGGTTAATTTTCCAAGTGTTTAATTTTGAAAAAAAAATCATTTTAGAATAAATTAAACTGTTTGACAACTATTCAAAATAATTTTTAAAACATTTTAAAAGTGTATTCTAAACTATTTTTATTAAAAGAGTTTAAATAATAATGATTCTTTTTTTAAAATATTTTTTTTCTAGGGATCTTAGTTTAGTAATCTTTAAATGTATTAAAATATGTTTATCATTTTTTTTAAGTTTAACATGTGAAATGGAGATTCAAATATCTAACCTATTGATTAATGATATATAATGTTTTATTATTTAGAAATTAAACTCAAATTGGTAACACGTTATAGATTTATCTTTAATGTAGTTAGTTTATGTAGATGATAAATGATGTATAACATTGAAAATGAGATATATCATACTCGTAGTTAGATAGAGAAAATGATATTCCATATACAATGTAAGATTATTTATAAATATTATCATGATAATTTTTATAAATATCAATAAAAATAACATAAAAATACTCATGTTTCGACAAATGTCCTATCGAGAGACGTTGATATGTACTATACTTTGAATATATATGATCAATGACTTTTGCTTGATCCCATCGCATACTACACAAGAAATTATCAATACGAGATTTCACTTGTTTGAATTTAAGCTCCATTGTATTTTCATATGTTTAATTTAGTCCATGTGCTTTCAATCAATTTTAAAATAAGTTCATGTCATAAGTTTATTGTTGGTTTTTTCCCAAAAAGATTTAGTATCTATTAACATTTCTTTTATAAATTATGAATATATATACTCGCATATTTTCTTTTCTTACATGGAAATTGTTATTATTATTTAATCAAATTTGATAAAAAAAAAAATTAGCTTTGAAGAATTAAATTTAAAATTTATTGATAATATAGGGATTAAGATGGAATAAAACCCAAAACACATAAACCATAACAATATTATTTACAAAAAGGAACAAGAGACAAGAGACCGCCTATTTTTGGTAGTATTTTCGTCTCGGAGTTTTTAATCGGACAATTTAACCTTCGAGGTTTGAAAAATGGTTTTATTTGGTTCTTACCGTTAATTTTCTGTTCCCGAAGCTGACATGACACATCTTTTCTCTTTCTTTCTCCCTCCTCCTATTTTCACTCCTTATCATCCATCTCTCCAAACATAGGTGTTAGGGTTGCTTGGTTTAGTTCACTACTAATATTCTTTGTAAAATAACATTTAGAAAACAAACATTCTAAACTAGACCAACTTATTTTATGTAATGTAATAAGTTTGTTTATGAATATTAGGAATAACTGGAATTACATCCATGAATATTAGGAATAAATGGAATTAGATCCAACACAACTAAGAAGGGATTTATACGTTAAAGATCTTAAAAATAGGTGTTAATGTCTTGAACATTTCATTTTTGAAAAAAAAAAAAAATTATTGGTCTCCTTATTTTCATTAATATCAGTGGCTATTTACAATTTAGTCCTCACCTACGTTATATATATATAATTCTCTCTCCCCCTTGTACATAGGGTTGACAACGGGGCCAGAGGGTGGGGCGGGGGAGGGTCCCCTGTCCCCGGCCCCGTTGGGGAAATGGGGTTCCCGCGGGGCCCCATTCCCCATTTTCCCATGGGAATCCGGGAATCCCCTATTAGATCCCCGCGGGGATTCCCCATTTTTTCTTTAATTTTTAAAGTTTGGGCTTAACTTTTGGCTTAAATTTAGAATTTATATATTCAATATTGGGCTCACAACACTATAAGTATATAGTATACATTATAATATATATATAAATAAGTTATTTATATATATTATAAATATATAATTATAAAACTATTAAAAATATAAATATATAAAATCGGGGTTAGGGATTAATCGGGATCGAGGTCGGGGTCGGGGCGGGGATACCGGGGCCCCGACCCCGCGAGGAATTTTGCCAACCCTACTTGCACATCTATATTCTCTCTCCCCCATGCATATATTCTCTCTCCCCATGCTTCAAGGCCATTTATTCCTCCTCCATCTCTTTTCTCTTTCTCCCTCTCTCTCTTTTCCTTTCAACGATGTGAGTTACAGGCGGGAGACAGATGTCGTGGGGCGATCTCGGGACGAGGCAAACACAGGATGATAAGAATGGCGATGGCGAGCTCGAAGCAAACGAACGACAATGACGGATTTGGAGCAAATGAACAGCGATGGTGGACTCGGAGTAAATGAACAATGGTGGCAGACTCGGAGTAAATGAACGGTGATGGTGGACTCGGAGCAGACGAACGACTGACCTGATTCAACTTTTAGTTTTATTTCTTCCAATTTTTTATATAAACTGTGATATATATACTTTTTTTTAGCTTCTATAGGAAATTTGATATATACTGTGGTATATGTATTTGTTTATTTGATATAAACGAGACTATTTTTTTTATTTGAACTTCATGTATTACGATATATGTACATGGTGTAAATGAGATTTATGAAGATTTATATATTGTGATATATTTCATATATTGGTTTATATTGTGATTTTTGTCAAATATTGAGTCAATCTCTAATTTATAAACGGTAGTATATTTTGTATATTGGTTAGAATATTTTCAAATACCTAACAAAGTATTCTAAGTTATATTTAAAATAACCATGAATTTATCAAAGTCGTTAATCTGTCAAAAAGGCCAATAAATTGATACATAAAAACCAACGTAAATAGAAAATAAAATTTCATTAAATGCATTTTTTTTTCCATATACTACATCTGGCAAGAGTGTAATCGGCGGCTGCATGGAGGTCGACCAAGGTCGGTGTCTGCTCTGGTTCACCTTATGGTCTCTACGGTTCGTGCTTGTGCTTCTTCCTGGCGGGTTGATCTTCTTGGTCTTATCTAGTGTGTGTACGGATGTTTTTTCTTTTTGAACTTCACGTAGTTTTCTGTTTTGTTGTAGCCCCTAGTTTGTGGGGTTTTGGTTCTTTTCTCTGTCTTTCACCTTGGGTTCTTATCCTGTTGGCTTCGTTTTGGTTTTGTTGCCCTGTCTTTGCTTGTGCTTTGTTGCTTTGATGTCTTGATCCCGGGTTGTGGGATCCCCTTTGTTGTTGTATAATAATATCATCTATTCTAAAAAAAAGGAAAAAAATTACAATAAATATATTTTCTCTCTCCAATTGATAAATGAGAAAAATTATATTAAATGTATTTTCTCTTCACATTATTAAAGTAACTTTGAAAATGGGAAAAAAAATAAAAATCGGATATAAATAAATGACAAAGGATATCATTGTCCAAAATTAATACTAGAATTCATCTTTGAAAAATTCAAATTTTAAGGCATTTATGAAATATAGGATTTGTTTTAGGTTTTCTATGTAGAAACCCATTAGTGAAAGCGCATATTGGGTGCTTAGCCCAAACATTTTCGGAGATTTTTTTTTTAATGTGTGAGTGAGGATATCTAAACCTCATATTTCAAGCTTGATAATATAATTTCATGTTATTTGAGTTATGCTCATGTTAAGTACACTTAAGGGTTGTTTTGTTTGAGGATTTTTTTTTGTATAGAAATTGATACAGACATACAAAACTTATGTTTGTTTCATAGTTTTCAACATTTTTCCTACAAGTTAGTCATTCTCATGCATCCTATTTCGCATAGACAATGATTTTTTATTCTTTTCCAAAACTTTGAGTTTTTTTTTTCCCATTTTTCATTTGTTTTTCATTTTATATATAATTTCATTTTGAACATAGTTAATATTTAATTAATTGATATTAATCTAACAAAATTAATATAAATATTTAATCAATAATAATCTATTAAAATTTTTATTTAACTTATTTTTACAATAAAAAATTATTAAATAAACGCAATTCCTTTTTTACATAAATAAATAATTAATTAGGTAATTATATCTTAAATATATTTAATTAGTAAATTAGGATTAGTTAAATTTAGTTAGTAAAAAAATTTATTTTCAATATTAATAATGAATTACTTATTGTTTTTTATAATCAAACAATTATTTATTGAGATTAATTTTAATTTGATCTATCATTATAAACTTATAAAACTTTTTTGGTATTCTTTATCAATATTCTTATTAATATATCATATTTTTTTAATCTCATTTTCACTTTTTATATAATAATTTTTTTAAAAATATATTTTCTTATATTATTTAATTAAAATTATAATAATTAATGTTGAACTTAATTAATTAAAAATTATTAAGTATTAGATTATATTAATATTACGTTCATTTAATATATTAATTAGTTAATTTTAATTATAAATTATCCAATTTTCAAATATTTATAATTAAAATTATTATCGATTATTAATTAATTAACTTTTATCAATATATTAAATGATATTTATTTTTTAATTGATTAATCTATTACAATTGATTCTCATACTTAATTTCATAAATTAAATATAAATATAATTTTTATTCATAAAATTTTGATAGCATGTCTTATGTACAATCAAACACAATCATCTTTGATTTCTAAACAACCTATTCTAGAGATCCTTTATTTAAAGACATCTGTAAACTCTTAAACCAAACGACTCATGACAATATTGATTATGCTCAGGTAGGTTTTTTTTTTTTTTTTTTGAAAAATCAACCATACCTTTGCTTACTTTAGTTGAGTACCAATACCTATTCTTCTAAAAGAAAAAAAAAAAGGCAATATGATACTAATAAATACTATGTTAAAATACCATTTTAGTCCTTATATATTAGAATTTATTCAATTTTGGTCTATGTAATTTTACGTATCCATTTTCAATTCTACTTTCAATAAATTTTAAACTTATTCCCCACGGTTAGTTATTGTTGATTTTTTAAAAAACATCTATCAACAATTTTTACTATAAATTTTGAAAACATATTCACATACTACATTTCCGTACATGAAGATTATTACTATTATTTAGTCAATTTCGACTAAAGAAAAATTAACTTTAAGGGAGTAAATTTAAGTCTTATTAAACAAACTTCAAAGTATAGGGATCAAAATGAGATTTAACCTAAATGTTATTAATCTATCTTTTTCTCCCACAAAAATCCAATTTTATGCTAAACAACTCCAACCCACGACTCTTTAATTTTTAATGTTTTTGTTTTAAAAATGAGGTTATAAACCACTTTCTTCGATAAACTTCAAATGTGTTGTTATTCACTTTCTATTAATGTTTTAAAAACTAAAAAAATCACTTTTGTTTTTAGAATTTGACTAAGAATTCTAGTATTTCTTGAATAGAGATGAAACTCATGATTAAAAAATGACAGGAAACAAACATATTTTTTTAAAAAAATATAGTATAAACAAGACCTTCATCTTAAATTACTAATTGACCCAACAACTTAAGCTAATGGGTGAAGACGATCTTTTGAACCACTGCTCTAATATCATCTTAAATCGACGATTGATCCAAAAAAGTAAATTGATGGATGAAAATAAATTTAATATAATATCTAACCCTTCGAGTTTTAGAAGTTAACTTTCATCCAAGAAAATTTGCTAGCACACCCTAGTGAAATTGAGTTTATATAATGTCTCCCTATGAATATCCTTTTTAGCTTTATTTTCACTAATCATATCCACAAATTCCTCGTTGAAGCAGGTCTAAGATGAGTAATAAAAGTAATACTTTTGAGTGAAACATCTTTTTTTCTCATATTCACCATAAAGAAAGTATTCTAATTTTCTAAATAAATAATAATAATAATAAAAACGTCTCTCCAATCACATTAAATTGAATTCATGTGCCGTCGCAAACGAGTGTATATTTCACCTACCTTTTATTCTCATAATTATTAGAAAAAATAATTTTGAAAGTATTATTGGTTATAAAAATGATGGGTCAATCCATACACGGGTCTTTTTGGGATGTTTTGTTATCACTCATATGTATTCTATAAAAATTTCCAAGAGGTCATCTAACATAAGATTGCTCAATAAAATTTAAAATGAACTCAGAATGTCCAAACAGAATGCATAACAACTAGCACAATAAATCAAAAGCAATAAATCAGAACGAACACAAAGATATATAGTGGTTCAACCAATTTGTTCTACGTCCACTTTGAGAACTAGCTTGAAGTAATTTTATTAAGAGCAATGATGAATTACAAATTACAAAAATATCAACAAGATCAACAATCTGTAATTTTCATATTGTAAAAGTCTCTTTACTGAGACTAATCGACGAGCCCGATTTCTACCAAACACCGACTTTACTGGTCGATCACACACATTGATACGGAGAGATCTGCACACGTATGTCGCCTCTAAAATCGAGACTAACTCGCCGGAAACTGCTCCTGAAAGGAAACCCAACCGTTCGGAGACCCACGTCAAAAAACCACCCAGCGCACTGAGAATACCCATGCCGAGAGCCCACCGGAATCCACACATCTGCACTAAACGAACTGGACAGTGCCTCCACGCCTGCGTCAACGATGGCTCTTGATCTGCCCCCCCTCCAAAAAAAAACAAGAAGAAGATGGATTTAATTGCAAAAATGTCATCAACCCATATTTACAAGTTTGCCATTGGGCCTTTAATTCCACCAATTTCCTAATAAAAATCCACTTAAATAACTTGTTACTTTCTACAAATCTCCCTCATAACAAGAATATTTAAGTGTCAAGCCGATTCTCCAATCTCTCTATCATCCAAATTTAATATTCAACCCATCTAACAGGTATTTAAACCTATAAGTTGGAAGAACTTTGATTAACAAATCTGACAAATTCTCAACTGTATGAACCTTGACCAGTTCAACATCTTTCTAAGTAACAACTTCTCTGATAAAATGAAATTTGACATCGATATGCTTAGACCATTCATGATGAGATGGGTTCTTCGCAAGATGAATAACACTAATATGGCTATCACAACGATCGATAGGAATAAACTCCTGCGACAACAACTCACCAACTATTCTTTTCAACCACACTGCTTCTTTAAGATCTTCACCCACTGAAATATACTCTAACTCAGTAATAGACAAAGTAACAACTGACTGTAGAGTAACCTTCCAACTGACCACATTACCAAACAAACGAAAAATGTGACCTGATAGAGACCTTCTTTTGTCAAGGTCTGCAGCATAATCTGCATCTTTGAAGCCTTCCAAAAGTGTTGACTTATCACAATCCCTGCTAAAACACAGTGATACATTTGCATTACCTTTTAAATATTGAAGCACCCATTTAATTGCATTCTAATGCTCCTTCCCAGGATTTGACATAAACTTACTTATCATACTCATAGCATATCCCAAGTCAAGCCTAGTATAGATCAACAAATACATAATACTTTTAACAACACTACAATAAGGAATATTAGACATCTTTAACCTTTCTTGTTCAGTAATAGGACACTGAGATGAAGAAAGTCTAAAATTAGATGCTAAGGGAGTTGAAACTACCTTACAACTAGACATATTATATTTCTCAAACAGTTTATGCATATAACTCTCCTACGAAATGATTAATAAAGCTTTCTCCTTATCTCTTTTCACATTCATGCCTAGGATCCTTTTCAGTTCACCTAAATCTTTCATCTCAAATTCACTACTAAATTGTTTCTTGAGTTCACAGGTTTCAGATTAATCCTTAAATACCAGGATCATATCATCTACATACAGAAGTAGATATATATATGTACCTTTCTGAGATAGTTTCCAGTACTCGCAGGCATCATATGAGCTCCTGCGAAACTTCTGCTTCAGAATAAAGGTGTCAACCCTAATATACCACTGTCTTGTCGATTGCTTCAGTCCATAGATGGACTTGTGAAGACGACAAACCATATCTTCCTTTCCCTTCATCTCATAGCTCTTAGGTTGAGCCATGTAGATCACTTCCTCAAATTCTCCATGAAGGAAAGTTGTGTTGACGTCCATCAGTTCAATAAACATATCAAAGTGAACAACAATAGATAAAATTAATCGAATGGATGAATGCCTCACCACTGGAGAGAAAATCTCATGAAAGTCAACTCCCTCCTTCTGAGTGTAGCCCTTGACTACTAGCCTAGCCTTATACCTAGGCTTACTATCATCTTCTGTACCTGGCTTGATTTTATAAATTCACTTTGACTGAATGAGTTTCTGATTAGGAGGCCTTGGAACCAATGACCATGTCTGATTCTTCTACAACGAGAAGAACTCTGCTTCCATAGCATCCTTCCATTGTTCCTTTGAATCAAATACAATTGCCTCCTCAAAAGTAAGAGGCTATGCTTCAATACTATCAGTTACACAAGCAAGAACATAAGCAACTAAATATGCATAACCATACCTCGTAGGAGCTTGTCTCACCCTTTGAGGCCTGTCACGAGTAAGCTAATAGTTATGCAAGTCATTACTACTTGAACTTTCTTCACCAAAAACTCTCTCATCAATCAAAGTCCTTTGTAGTTGAGGCTATCCACCATCAGAACTGAATGACTGATCACTGAATTCGTCTGAACTAACTGATGGTCGTGCTTTAGAATTGATTTTAACCTCAACCTCAACCTGATTAGTTGTCTGCTGTTTCTGCTGCTCTTTGACATAAAACTACATCTTTGCTTCATCAAAGGTTACATCTCTACTAATAATACATTTATTTCTGCCCTATTCCAAGCACCAAAGTTTATATCTTTTAACACCCTGAGGATAGCCTATAAACATACATTTTAGTGCCCTCTTATTCAACTTCCCTTCCTTAACATGAGTATAAGTTGAACATCCAAACACTCTGAGATGATCCAAACTTGGAGCTTTTACTGTCTATATCTCTTGAGTAGTCTTTAGGCCTAAAGCAGATGTTAGACTCCTATTAATGAGATAACAGGCTGTTTGGGCAGCTTCCTCCCAAAACTTCAAGGGTAATGTTTAAGGGTAATGAAGCATTTGTCAAAAGATATCTTGTACGCGCCATAATTGTTCTGTTAAACCTTTCAGCTAAACCATTTTGCTATGGAATGTACATAACAGTAAAATTCCTCGTAATTCCTTCAAATTTGCAAAACTTATCAGATTGTGATTCACAAATTCTAAACCATTATCTGTCCTCAGATATTTTATCTTCTTGCCTATTTGATTCTCAACCCGCTTTTTTCATTCAAAGAATCTCCCAAAGGCTTCGTCCTTCTGTTTCAGTGGATACATCCACACCTTCCTTGAAAAATCATCGATAATTGACATGAAATATCTCGAACCTCCCATAGAAGGTACCTTTGTAGGACTCCACAAATCTGAATGAACATAATTCAAAATTCCTTTGGTAGTATGCTTCCCTGTCCAAAACTTCACTTTGGTAGACTTTCCCATTATGCAATGTTCATAAAATGTGAGTTCAATGTCTTTAACGCCTCCAAGCAAACCTTGTCGTAAAAGAGCTTGAAGACCTCTTTCACTCACATGAGCTAGTCTTTTATGCCATAACATAGACGTATCTGTTTCTTTGCTAGAAGTAACAGCAGCACTACCTGAAACTACAGTACCCTCCAACACATAAAGGTCATTTCTCAAGGTTCTCTTCAGCTTAACCAAAGATCCCTTGATAACCTTCAGAACCCCTTTCTCAGATTTATAGGTATAACCTACTTTATCTAATTCACCCAGAGAAATTAGATTTCTTTTGAGTTTTGGAACATACCTTACATTTGTAAGTATTCTGATCATTCCATCATGTGTTGTAATTCGAACTGACCCAATTCCTTTTACATCACAAGCACCATTATCACCAAGCAAAACTGATCTCTCATCATTTTCTAAAAGTCAATAAAAAATTTCGATTAAGAGTCATGTGAAACGAGCACCCTGAATCCATGATCCAAGCATCTTGAATATCTCTGCTAGGCACCATCAAGACCTCTGTTGAATCATGACACCATCAAGACCTCTGTTGAATCATACCCATCAGTAACATTTGTTGCACTAGATTCCCCTGCTGCTTGCTACCTGATGCTTCTTTGCTCTTACTCAAGGGGTAATTTTTCTTAAGTATCCTTCTTTATGACACGGGAAACACTTTATGACTTTTCCCTTTGATTTTGACCTGGATCTTGTCTCTTTTCCTTTTCCATTCTTTTTCTCACTTCTGCTTCTAACCATAAGTAACTCTCCATCCTTACGCTCCTTTTTAATCTCGAGGTTTCTAGTTCTCAAGGAATCTAACACTATATCCACGGAAAATTAATCTCATCCATATTTAATAGCTGCCTTAACTTCTCGATAAGATTCTGGCAATGAATTCAAAAGAATAACAACTTGATTTTCATCCGACATCTTTTCACTAATGTTATTGAGATCAACTATAATCTTTTGGAATTCATCCCAGTTCTCTTCTAATCCTTTACTAGAGTCCATCATATATCTAAAAAAAATTCTCTTTTAGATAAAATTTATTTGGCAAGAACTTAGTCAAATAAAGGCTTTCTAAATTTTTCCATAACTCCGTTGTAGTAGTAGCCTTATTTACTAGCCTAAGCACTCTATCTGAAAGATACATAATTATCGTCAAATAGGTCATCTCATCCATATCCTTTTTCTCAACTTCTGTAATTTTTGGTGAAAGGTCCCCTAAAGTCTCGTGTCTAGTAGTTTGTAAACAACTTTGTACGAACACTTGTGATGTATAATATAAATGATATTTACTTCACTACCTGACTTTGCACATTTAGATTTTACCACAAACCAATAAACTTAATATCCCTGGTTATCTGTATGTAATTTAAGAATGTATGTGGTGACATACAAGTGGATCATGTCTTGAGTGATAACCAAAATGGTCTGTACTATATGGATATAGGAGGGAAACCTTATCTTGGTAACGCTACGGATGCGGCCTGCTTTGTGGAATGGTCACAAGTGTTGTGACTTGTCACAGATGGTCTGATCCTGATCATTCGTGTCGGGGACATGCGAGCGGGGGCGTGCTATACAAAAAGTTTGTATAAGACCTGACTACGAAGTGTTAACATTTCGTTATATAACACCATTCATAACTGAGACTTCACTTCACTAGGATGACCATAGGTAACATGAACTCAATCCTGAGTGAGTTGGGAACTCCTGCCATTGAGGGTGGTCATTTAATTTGTATGGGTGTGAGTGGCCAAAACGCCGACTCAAACCTACTATTTTGGGGATTCGTCTAATTTGGGAGCTGGAAACTCAGCTTCACAAGATGAAATTCACTCCTTCCCCGAGGTAGGGGTAAGTAGATAGATAGCTCCCTTAAGGGTTGATTCCAAGGCTTGAACGATATGGCACCACGCACCTTCCCATGGCTCGAGAGGTGTTCACACATTGGACTATGTTGTATTGTTCATTAGAGGGATCAGTGGTACTTAAGGAGGAAGATGTAATTACAGGGGAAAAATGGTAAATTGGCCTACTGTAATTACGAGCATCTGTGAAGGGTCATCGTACTGATAATTAGTTATATCCAATGGACATAGAAATATATCTATGGCAAGAAGAGCTCAACTGTCGGTCTTTAGTGGAATGCCTAGCTGTTAACAAATGGTAGATATCGTGACTAAAGAGTTTAGTCAGCTATTCACGTACCGTTGGAGCTTTGAGCCATAGGTTCATAAGGTCCCCTTGGTAATACTGTCTCGAACGGAACTGCATTTGAACCGATCAGAATTCTGACAACCTTCTTAAAATGATAAAGCTCGTAAACATAAAAGAAAGAGGAATTTTTTTTTTCTGTGAGCAGAGAAGAGAAGAGAGGGAAAGCACACTTTGATGTTACATTCAAACTGATGAAACTCAGTGTAATTTATAGGCCTTGAAGGCCAATGGTAATGCAAAATGAAAGGGGAGAAGAACGTGATACACCGTAAAACGTACGTGAGGGCCACGCAGAAGCGCACACGAGAAGACTGTTGAATTTTAAATAATAATAAAAAATAAAGAAATAATAATATTATTATTGTTATTTTTAAATAAAAAATAATTCCACACATACGCACACCACGAAGCGTGTGGGATATCCATCATACCTACTGTTGCCTATCTCCTTACCTCTCTAAAATATGGATACCTGTTGGGGCCCAAACCCATAACTCAAGATGGAGGTTTATAAAGGAGGCTCTATTTGTTAAACTTAGGAAGGTGGGATTGAGGTCTTATTTTTCATTTAAAAATAAATTTCCACTAATATGATATAGGTAGTGATTTTCAATTATTGTAAGTCTTTCTTAACTATCCTTTCATCTCCTCAGGATTCATCTCATTCAAATGTGATCTCGATTCATTCATACCCTCTTCTAAACTCAAGAAGTTACATGCCCACCAGCTTCTGCTTGGTTTATCACTAAACCATATCTTATTGGGAAAGGTTCCGCTCTAATACCATATGTAACGCCCCTAATCCAGGTTGTAGGGGATGCTAGGGAATGTCAGGGCCGAAGTGTCGAATTCAGATTCCAAATCTTGGACCTAGGGCATTACGCCATCACATTCTATTTTGAAAACATGTTAAAAAGTGACTTTTAAGTGTTTTGGGAAAAAAGAAAAATAAAAGAAATTCTTACCTTTGCATTTATTTCATAAAATTTCCAAATATTTCTTTTTAATCCTCGAATTTATAAAAATAGATTTAATATGTCCTTGAGTAATTTTTATTGGGTTAAAATCGAATAGCTTTGCTTAGCGGCTACTACTTTCTTTCTTTAGCAGCTAAACTATCATTTTCACTCATGTGTACTTTAATATTTGTTCAGTTTTAGTTAATGTACTCTTAATTATCTAAATTTTTAATCTCTATATTTTTTAGAGTGATTTTAAATTGGTTAAAATTACTTTTGTCACGTTCAAAATTGCTTTGAAAGACACCTTTAATTACTCAAAGTCTAGTCAATGTTTAATTTTATATTTTTAGACGTTGTTTCATGCTTTTAAAATAGATTTTGAATAATTGAAAGTATTTTCAAAGTAATTTTGCAAACATACAAAAGTGATTTTGACCATTTCAAAATCACTCTCAAATGTGTCATAAATTTAGTCCCTAGTTAATTTTTATCAAAATTAGTTAAATAATAATAATAATTTTCAGACAAGAAAATACAATATGTAATTATGTTTCCAAATTTATAGTGAAAATGCTAATAGATAATAAAAAAAAATTGAGAAAAAATCCACAATAAATTAGGAGTAGAAACTAAATTTAAAATATATTGAAAAGTGTACCAGAACTAAAATTGAATAACTGAAAGTAGAAAAACAAAAAAATTTAAAGTACCAAAATACATGAACCAAAATGAAAATTTTACTTTTGATCACTATTATTTTAAGTGTCGACATTAATTTATAAAAATATTTTAAAACACACTTATGATTGGATGTTTATAGACTAAAAAGATATTTTTTGTGATAATATTGTAAGGTGGAAGATCAAATCTCTAAACTCGAAGTTCATAGCATATGTTTGATATCGGTTGAACCATGACGATTTTGATAAAACATTAAAGAAAAATAAGTTAATAACGCATACCATTTATTAAGAAAAATTATAAAACATTAAAGAGATGGTATTAATATAATAAATTTGTCGGTGAATATAATGAATAGAACGCATAAAGAAAATAAAGAATGTGACAAAAAAAACAAAATGGGAATTGGGAAATGGGTTGGGGGAATTAATTGGGAGTATAGAAACTAAAGATCCGTGATGGAGACAATACGAAATTAATATTTATTTCTCTAATTTTCGACCCCTTCGCATGGGGTTGGATTATATTAGAAAATTGTAGAAATAGTGCCTCAACTTTCCATATTTCAAAATTAGCACGTTTTTTGAAAAGTATTAAATTAATTTTTTTTGGTGGATATCGAACGAGATCGACCATTGAAATTTAGTTGAACTAGTTTTTCTAGCTGATTGATTGCTTTGACCTTTTTGTATCTTTCTTCGGTACATCTTAGAGGGATTAAACGCCGAGATTTTAGTTATTTTTCCAAGTATTAGATGATCTATTCAAATCTTATACCAAATCTTATATACTTTCAAATTTTCTCTAAATTCGGTTATCTTTACCGAATATTATATTCAATTTTTACGAAATTTTAGGTCAATTTTTGTTTCTATGATTATATGAATTTTTAGATTTCCAATTGAATTTACCAATTAGTTTTTTTGGGATGGATGATTGCATTTTGATTTTTTTTTATTTTGAGAAAGATTAAATTTTGGAAAAAAGAAAAGAATAGGTAATGTATGGAAAATATATAAAATCCGAGTATTCATCTGCCCGAGAATTCATCGATCTCGATGTTAATCTGCCTGAGATTCATACCGAGATTTTATATATTTTCCATATTTTATCTTTTTTTGAAAAATTTAATCTTTCAAAAAATTTAAAAATCAAAATCAATCACTGAGATTCATTTAACAAAATTCATTTGGATAATTGGTAAATTGATTTGGAAATTAGAAATTTGGCTAATGATTTAAATAATTACGTAATAGTTTGATATAATAGTTGGTTAATATAATCAAATTTGAAAATATATAAGATTTGGTATAAAATTTAGGAAGATCATGTAATATTTTGGAAAAATTACTAAAATCTTGATCTAATCTCTCCGATGTAGCCCAAAAGGGCCAAAACAATTGATAAGTTAGAAAAAACTATTTTTTTAAACTAAATTTCAGTGGTCGATCTTGTCCGAGATGGACCGAAAAAAAAGTTTTAAAAAAGGGTGCTAATTTTGTAAGGTAAAAACTTAAAGATGATATTTCTGACAATTTTTCGATTATATTCAAACACACATCTCTCTTTTCTTTTTCTTCTCCCACTTCCCATTTTTAGAGAGAGAAAATAGGTCACAAATGTGACCCCACCTACTTATTTAGTTTCTATATATACTCCACTTGTCCTCGTCGTCGACGGTATTTAAAAAGTGTTCGATGTATGTAACCTTAGGTTAATAAGACAAATTACAAAAATTGTTCATGAAGTATCATGTTAGTTGCAACCATACTCTCAAATTTATAATCATAAAAATTGTAACAATTGTATAAATTTAAGGGTTCAATTTTTAACATCTAGAAGTCCAATTTCTATAAATATTATAAATTTGAGGGACAAATTTTAACATTTGTATAAGTTTGAGGGCTAAATTTTTACAACGATCATAGTTCGAGAGTGTAATGCAACTACCACTATACTTTAGAGGTAGTTTTGCAATTTACTCTAAGAGCGATAATGTGTCATTTGAAATAACTTTTGAAAAAAAATCGTTTCTGAAAATAAAAATCAAAGTTTAATCACTATAAAAGTTTAATAATTTGGATATTGTTTGATAATCGTTTAAACTTCATTTGATGTACATTTTCTTTTTGTAAGTGATAATAAAACAAAGAAACATAAATAAGAATAATGCACATAAATTTACTGTTAAAAAATTAGATAATTATCAAACCAATCTAAACGTTTGTGATATCGTACCATTTTTTGTATCATGACCAATTAAGAGTTGACAAGAACACCTTGTTTTATAAAAATCGTGTTCTTGTTAATTTTTTTATATAGCGGTAAAAAAATACCAGAGATCTTAAGAATTAGACAAAATAGAAATTAAAACATAATTCACTCATGGAGGATGATCTTCAAGCTAGATTCTGAACATTTGAGACGACGAGCATGAGAAGCTAAGACATGAGCAAGAGAGCTACCTGATGATTGTTAAAAAAAAAAAAAAAAAAAAAACCCTTAAATCACAAAAAGTTGAACTTTATTAATATATCTAAATTTTCCTGTCAAAAGATTCTAGGTAATCAAGAAATCCATTTTAGCCTAAATAAGAGTGATTGAAAGCTTCATGAGCCTTGTCTACTTGATACATTTTGTCTTGTCTTTTTATATTAGCCTTTTAAATTGTTAGATTTTCTTTTAAATGTAAATGACATATATTTCAGAACTATTTTGTTTAATTAGTTTCTAAATTTTACTGCTAAAATTTATTATAAAACAAAATAAAAAATTTATTAATTAATTGTTCTAGAATTTACTATTTTAGAACTTTTGGATAATCTTCCTAGAAGTTTCTAAATTTTATTACTAAAATTGATTGTAAAAGAAAATAAAAAAAACAAATAAATTAATAGTTCTAGAATTCACTGTTTTAGAACTTTTGGATAATCTTCCTAGAAGTTTCTAAATTTTATTACTGAAATTAATTATAAAACAAGATAAAAAATTAATTAATTAATAGTTCTAGAGTTCACTTTTTTAGAACTTTTGGATCATCTGGCTGGTCTAGGAAAAAGAATAAAATAATTAAAGATTAATTTGTTTTTGTTTTTCTAGTAACTAATCTCACGTTTACTCATCTATAATAGAAAAAATTTTGTAATGAATTTATATTTATGTATTAATTGTAATGATTCTCAATCTTAAAGAAAACGAGATTCCTTTAATTGTATTTATGACATGTAATAAAAAAAATTTATTGGTGTTATTTACTTCCACGGGGAAACGTAACGAAAATGGTAAACGATGAAAAAAGAGAGTATAGGTCCCACCCAATAACTAAATGTAATTGGATTGACAATGTTTATTGATTACATATTTCATAGTGGGATTCACATTTCATCATGATTACAAAACACTAGTAAACAATAATAAAAATAAGGGTTGACAAAAAAATTAACAAATTTAGATGTTTCATTTGGAAAATAGCAAAAAGTTTTCAAAATTGTGAAAATGACACAATCGAATTAAATAATTAAACATACTAATGACAAATTGTTAAAAGTGCCCTCACTTACAAATAAATACTTATTGTTCATAAGTTGAAGCTGGAAAGTTACAAAATCGTTCAAAAGACTTCAAATCTCCTCTTCCTTCGATTTTCCTCCCAAAAAGAAATCAAAGATTTGAAAATCTTCTTCATGCAACCATAATATCTCTTCCTTCAATTTTCCTTTTGGTCGGGCAACCATAATATATACTATCACATAGAAGAAGAAACGATTGGAGGAAAGAAAATCATAGATGGGAATTGTATGACTGTCTATTAGAGATCCATGAACTAACAAAAAAAGTGAGAAAAAAGAACACTTGAACCTATTGTGGTATGGTATGCGACTACGATAATAGTAGAACAATAAAAGTGGGAAGAGAGAAAGAAGTTCTATAGGGTTACATTTTTTCCTTTTTTTCCCTTTCTCTTAATGTTTATTTTTTATTTTTATTTTTTATTGATTTGAATTATATTAAAATTGAAATCTAAAACAAAATCTAGACATTTCAAACTCTACCAAAATTTATTGGTTTTTAAACACTATATACAAAAATGAAATATTATTGGGTTTTTAAAAAATGAAATATATATATATATATAATCTAATTAGGTTGACTCTTATACTTTTCCCTCTTAAATTTAAAATTTGCAAATTTTAAAATTTTTATAAACATAAATGCAAATATTTCAAATTTCATATCAAATAAATTTAAATTGATTATTTTCTCAATTATATCAGTTTTGACACCAAAATAAAAATTAAAAAGAAATAAAATCCAATAATGTGAGATAATTAATTTAAATTCACAAGATCTTGAAATATTGCAGTTTATATACCAATGACATATTATTATATTATCGTATTACATTTTAAAAAATATAAATTATATAAATATTAATAATATAAACGAAAAATGCATGAAATAAAAAAAAATAGATAAACGGTGATAAGAACACAAATATCTAAATGTATTAAAAAAAACTAAAAAAGAATTAGATAAAACTGAGTCAATTCGAAAAAAATAAAGGATATGAATTTGATGACAAGATGTATAAACAAATCAAAAAAGAATAAGATAAAACCGAATTTGATAAGAAAATGTATAAATAAATCGAAAAAAAAGAAGATAAAATCGAATATGATAACAAAAGATAGATTAGATAGATATTCATGGAGAAAAATCAGAAAGATACAAATTCTATTATAATAATGTATCACAAAAAAAATGATGGTTAAAATCTCACAAGTTTACACCACAATTACATTATATGTGTAAATATAGATTAGTAGCTCCATATTACTATTAGTCTACTACATTGTATGTGTAACCATATGCACATATGAACTCACTTCAGGTGTCATATACGTCGTAGTTTAGTTGATTGGTGAAAGTGGATATAAACAAAACTATAATAATATGATAAGTGTTAAAAGTGATAAAAGATTGAAGAATTAGGATGAATCATTCAATTGAAATTAAATATGTTAGTAACAATCTAATAAATTAATAGAAAAATAAAACGATAATGTAATTACAATAAATTGAAATTTGAACGGAGAGATAAAGATAAATTGATTTTTTTAATGGATTCAAAGAGTGGTTATAGAAATAAAATCTGAAGAAAATCAGTCAATTCAAATTTCAAATCAGGCAAAAAATGTGCCACTTTTTTCTCTAACATCCATAGGGTTTGAAACTGATAACTGGCTCAATTACATTGTATTTTCATTCTGGATTGATTCACGCTATAGTAATTACACTGTATTCAATGTTTTTTACGGAAGACCACACGAAGGGTAAATATTATAAAAAATGATCTCACGTGAGTGGCACACGTTTTGCCAAAAATCTTATTATTTCTTGATTTTGCCAAAAATTTAAATGAAATTTGGAATCTTGTTATTTCGTCCAATTTTCCTAAAAATAATCAAATAAGCCCACTTTTCAAATCATCATTGATGGATTATGTTTTCCGTGTAATAAATATGACCTTAAATATAATTAGTAGAAAGGTTTGATATTTATGTTGGAAGGAATCAAGGCAATACTTTTCATAGCTCAATCCCCACATGAGACTTTTCCACAGACATTGCTAATAAGGTTAAAATTGCAAAAATCACACCCACAATAATACTACGTCGTTGTCCTTTAACCGTAAAGAATTGTTACAATTAAACTCCTACCCTCATAACTTCATTCTATTGATATATTACAAAATAAAAGTTCAAGAATGTGACGGTATGCATAAATACAAATACTCGATAGAGATAGTTTTTGTAACTTTTTTACAACAAAATATTCATTTGGTTCATTTAAGAGAGAATCATACTAAATAACATACTAACATGATTCGTTTGAGAGAGAATATTATAATTGATTAAGAATTAGTAGATGAAAGAAATATTCCAATTCGAATAGTTTGGTAGACTAAACACTAAGACATCCAAAATATTGATATAATAATAATAATAATTTGCATTTGAGTTGTGTTTAAATCGGGTAATAAGCACATGTTATATGATTTGAAATTGAATATTTCCCCCCACCCACCTCAAAAAGAAGTGAACCATTAATTGATTAAAAGTATTTTTCATACATGAGTACAAAATTCATCTTTCAATTCATGCAACTTTTGTATTAAAATAATGTGAATCAAATCCATTAAATCAAATAAGGTTATATTTTGATTTTTATATTTTTCATGAAAATAATAATTTAATTCCTAAATTTTAGTAAATAATTTTTTAAATTTGTAACTAATTTAGTGATTAAACTTTAATAAGTAACAATTTAGTCTATGATTTATATGTAACAATTTAGTCTTTATTGTGAAAAATATTATTAAGATTTTAATGATTTTTTTTACACATATAAATCGATAAATTGATTGAAAATTAATATTTTTATTTATAAATTATGAAGACTATGTCGTTATACACAATAAAAGTCGAAACTTAATTTTGAAGGAAGTTTTATAATAGAAATTAAATTGTTACAAATTTTAAAATTAGGGACTAGATTATATAAATTTATTAGTAAAAAACTAAAGGTTAATGAAAGTTTAGAGATTAAAAAAAAAAAAAAAGTCTTTTAACCGTAGAACAATAATGAATTAAAATTAAAATAGTGAAATCACATAATTACTAAATATAAATGGTAATGACATTTTTTTTTTTGCAAAAAATATATAAAAAAAATACTAGTTTAAATCATATTTCAACTTTCTTTATTTTTGTCAATTAATATTGAATATTTTAGTTTTTCAATCATTTTTTCCCCAAAAAAGTATATATTTTGCTCTTCAAACTATATTATTTTGAAATCTAGTACCAAACCAGAATAACCTAAATGATGATGTCTAATAAATCATATTTAATAGCACTGCACAGAGGAAGAAAAATAAAAGCTAATACACATATATTTATGGAAAATAAATAGTTTAGAATAAATGATAATAAAGAGGAGATAGTTGAATTATAAATAACTGAGCATATAATTTATAAAGAAGAGATATTATTGTAAGGAAGTTGGGATTTGGGTGTGTATTAATTGTCACTAAAATTGAATATCCCTTTAATTTTTATTGTTGTTTTTGTAGTCAACAAAATGGAATCCAATGTAAGAGAGAGAAAGAGTGTTTGGTTTGGTAGACATACACACATGGCCATTCAAAGGAATCCAAGGATATTTAAGACAAATGTTCTCATTTTTTTCCTCTTATAATTAATCTTTTTTACTAAACTTAGAATAATATTTTTATTTCTATAAGAGAAATATTCTTATTTTTTTCCTCTTATAATTAATCTTTTTTTACTAAATTTAAAATAATATTTTTATTAATTCAATTTTAGTCTATATATTTTTTATAAACCTTTAATTTAATTTAAATGGTAGCTATTTGTTGACTTTTCTTAAAAAAATTGTTATCTATTGGTCTTTTCCAACCTTAAATCTTGACAAAGTGTTACTTATTTGTTGATTATTTTACAAAAAAAATATTATCAATTAGCTTTTTGTTGTCAATTTTGAAAATATATTTATGTTAAGTGTATTTTCTTACATGGCATCATTATTATTATTATCTAAAGATTTTTTACAAAATATTAACTTATTCATTTAAGATTTATGAAAAATAAATAGACTAAAATTGAAGTTGAAAATATGAGAATGAAAATAAAACTAATTTCAAAATATAAGAATTAAAACGATATTTTAATTAAAAAATAATTAGAAAAAATTGCAAAGTCACCCCTAAAATATGATGGTAGTGTAATTACATATTCAAACTTTCAATATTAAAAATTAAACTCTCAAATTTATACAAGTATTAAAAATGGACTATCAAACTTACAATAGTTCTAGAAATTGAACCTATGAATGATAAAAATTAAATACTCTAATTTATATCATTGTTACAATTTATACTATGTAAGTTCGAAAGTTCAATTTTAACACTGGTATACTTTGAGTGCTCATATTTTAATATCGAAAGTTTAAAGATATAATTGTAATTATATTTTAAAAGGGGTCTTTTTGCAATTTTTTTCAAAATTTTAAAAATCTCTCTCATCTCTCTCTAGGATTGAGTGGTGTGTCTTTAGGAAAAACAGACACATCATTCAATCATCGGCTTTTCATCCTTTTGGGCTTTTTTAGGCCTATCTGGATGACCTAACTTTTTTTTAAAGTCAAAATAAAAATAAAATATTATTATTATTATTTGAAAATTTTGAATTTTACGCGTTATTGGTCTTTACCCTTGGGTGCTTGCCCGAGCTGCCCGGAAAATTTGGCGGGAAATACAATATTATTTATTTTATTATTTTTTTTTGGAGTTTTCTGTTGAAACACTGTCGTTTTGGCGCCAAAAGGAAATTTTAAGCCCGCGAAAAGCGGGGGGTGCGGCGGTTAATAACCATTAGTATTTCCACTTCCACGTGCGTCTTCGTCACCTCCCACGTGTTCCTCTCTAACGGGCCTCATTTTTTTCTTCGGTGTATTGTGTACTAAAATAAATTTTCTGTTTTTAAAATAAATATTAAAGTAATTATTTTATGAGAAAATTAAAAGGATATTGTACTTTTAGAAACTATTTAGAAAAATATTGTTGTTTTCAAACTATTTGTAAAAATATTGTTGTTTTAAATAAGTCGAGGGTTGAAAATTCGAAACCTAGAATAGGTCGAATTTTGAACCCTCGACCTTCTTTTTCTTTTAGGAAAATATTGTTGTTTTCAAAATGATTCTGTCATCTCAATACTAAATGAGGCTAATGAATCTCCTTCTTTTTGCCACTGAACTTCCAATCAAATTTGAGAGCGAGATTATGAGAGACAGCGAGAGTTTGAGAGTGCGAGATTTTGAGCGAGAGCGAGATTTTGATAGAGAGCGAGAATACCGTACAATTTTCCTTTTTTTTTCCTTTTTATTTATACCATTCCACCTTCTTCTTTCTAATCCTTTCTTTTTTTTTTTTAATTTTCTATTTTATAAAAAAAATTCTAAAAAAATTTATTATTTTTTATTATTATTTTATTTAAACTCTAAAAGGAATAAATTAAAAAAAACAATAACTCATAAATAAATGTAAATTAAATATCTCATGTATATAAAAATAATTACAAAAATCAATGTGTCCCACAAGGCGGACGTCGTCGATTTCGAGCTGGTTGTCGTCGTCGACTTTGAACTTGAGGTTGCTCAGATTCTTCTTGATGTTGCTCTGGTGCCTCTGCAGGCTCTTCATAATATAAATATTCATTATGCTCTCCACAACCTTGACCTGTCCATGCACGAATGAAAACGAAGGACCAGCCTCTGAGTCATAATGTCCTGAACCAAATGCTGGCATCATCATCATCGAACTAACATAATTAGTTTGACTCTGTGTCTGCGTTATAGGGGGCAACTCTTCCATATTATGTGCAACCTCATCAAACTCATCCTCTTCCCGAACAGGTCTTCTACGTCTAGGAGCTGGTGGAGGAACAATAGGTATATCGTACATATAATGAATTTCCTCCATATAGCTTTGGTTGTCACTACATATAGCAAGAACCTGGTTCGGATCATTCGCAACCTCACAGAGTCTACTATTGTTGGATCTCTGTGAATTATAAAACAATCAGATAATATTTAAAATAAATTTAAATTAAAAAATTAGATAATATTCATTCATTTACCAGATGACCCACAGCTGCTTCCGTACGATTGACGTAGCGCCTTGTGATATTATTATACCAATAAATATATTATGGAGTGACATCTATGTCAAACTGTTTAAGAGAAACCCTCATTGCAATAAACCTTGCACGATAGTGCCATTGCATTACCAAATGTGCAATTTTTTCAGACCAATCTCCAGTCCTTAGGTCAATATCATGCAATACAGGTTCAGTATTACAAGGCGATGGGATATCCTGTTGAAAACCAAATTGTCTCATCATCCTATCAGGAAGATGCCACTCACCAATGTGAAACATATGAGAGGACTCATCATCCGCCATATGTTTTGCTCATATGTTTTGACCATTCGTACAAAAATTAGGCAAAGTATGCACAATAATTTTGTACGGCTCCCAAATAACCTGAAACACAAAATATTATATTAGAGAATATTAAAGACAAATATAATAAAAATGTGAATAAAATAATCAATTAGGTTTAGTGTAATGTACCTGTTCAGGTTGAAGCAGATCAAACATGTATCTATACTGGTTGACTACATGTGTGGCTGTTCTAGTTACACAAATTTTGTCTTTTCACCTAAATTTTTAAATTGATAATTTAGAATTTAAATTAACTAAATCAGTGATATAAAAATTAAATTGAATTAAAATAATATACTGAGAACCATAGGCTCGTCCAACTAACTGAGCGTCATTAACATGATGTAGCTGTGGAACCATTGTTGGAAATCACACCCAAGCCCATAGTTGCAAAAGTATGAGAAGCCTAACTATCTCTCGAACTTTAGGCCTTGTTGCTTTGCATAGTTGTCTATACAACCATGCCAAGCATGCTCCACCCCACGAATACCGCCTCGCATCATGGAGGTTAGCTAACAGTGGCAGGAACATCAAGTGAACAAAATGACTTGATTTATCTGAAAACAGACTTCCACCCATCATTTGTAGTATATATGTTTGCGCATATACGGTTTTCTCGTCTGCATCGTCTGTGAGCTCACGAAATTGTGTTCCTAACCATATTAAACTTAACCTCGATCCTTTAATCTTGTCGGCAAGTGGGGTCGCACTGAAGTACAGTTGACAAACTTCTAACTACTCATCGTACATCACTCTGGTGATCGACTCACCATCAACAGGTAACCCTAACAACACTTATATGTCTTGTAGAGTGATAGTGCACTATCTAACAGACATATAGAATGTATGCGTCTCGGGCCTCCATCTCTCGTCCAAGGCTGTGATCAGATGTCAGTCCAACTGAATAAATCATGTCTCTCGAAGTCTGCAAGATATTTCTCCAGTAGTACGATCTCGCCATACAACATATGATCGATGAATGGACTGGTCGTACAAAACATCGGGATCAACAGGTCCTGGGTTTATCTTGACGCTCCAATGCATCCCTTATTTCTACTCTTTTTTTCTCGAAATATTTCACGCATTTGAAGAATGTTATCTGAGCAAGTGCATTTATAGGCAACATTCGAGCTCCTTTGAAGACTCCATTTATGCACTCTGATAGATTTGTTGTCATCAACCCATATCTGAATCCTCCATCATGTGCAAGTCCATTGCTGTAAACTAATGTTGTCAAAAAAACTTAGACAACCCCGATTTATTCCTTTGATATCTTCAATTGCTTTGTTGAACTTTTGAATTTGAAACTGACACTCGATACGATAAACATAAACTGACACCCGAAAAGTTCACGTTATCACAACGAGATGGATTGGACAGAACCAGCTACTCGACAACGATGTGGATTTTGTAATCAGTTAGGACATAATTGAAGGAAGTGTCTTTCGTTACTAAAACGAGCTCCAGATAGTTAGAGATTGAATAATAAATAATTTTTTAATTATATATTTATTTTATTGTATATTCAATTTTTTTATTATAATTTATTGTATATTCAATTTTTTTTAATAATAATCTACTGTATATTCATTTTTTTTTGTAATCAATAAAGTTTTACATTATAATAATCTAATATATTCAATTTATAGTATAATAATCTAATATATTCAATTTATTCAATTTATTGTCTAATGATTATTCAATTATAGTATAATAATCTAATATATTCAATTTGTTGTCTAATGATTATTCAATTATAGTATAATAATCTAATATATTCCTGTCTCTTATACACATCTAGATGTGTATAAGAGACAGCTCTTTTTCCTCTTTTTTTTATATATATTTCTATGGAAAGTTCAAATAAAGTGAAAACTCTCGCTCTCTCCTAAGATCTTGCTCTCTCACTCTCGCTCTCTCCTAAGATCTCGCGCTCTCAGTATCGCTCTCGCTCTCTCTCAATATCTCGCTCTCTCGGTTATTGTTGTTATTTTTCCATTAATGATTACTAACTTTCATTTCTTCTGGAACAATCACAAACACTTTTTTTATTATGGATCTACTTTTTTTTTCGTAGACAAAGCTAATTCGGAATTGTCTTTCATTCCAAAGCATAACTTGTATCCATGCGCTTCATATTCGCCTGGAGTTCACTCCCAGCCATCCCCACCCCCTCACGTCAATCCCACAAGTCTCCGTCTAATTCAAAATAATAACAAAATGCATAGGTTGTTAGAAGCAGCTCGAGTACATAGATACATATAGTATACCATCTCATTACTTTATTTCCTCTATGAGGGAAAAAGAAAAGTAATAAACCTGCAATCTCGAGGGTGGATGTTTGTCGAAACTTCAACCTTCGACAACCTAAGCGAGATTCACGAGATTTCCCTTGTCGAGGGTTGAAGTTTCGGCTTATGTATTGTTTCCAAGTTTTTCTTTGTTCGTCGAGTTCTCAACGTCGACCTCTAGCCTCGAATTCCCAAAACAATAATATTTCTCTAATAAGTTTCAAAACAACAATATTTCTCTAATAAGTTTTAAAAACAACAATATTAATATTAAAGGTTCATTATTTTACATCACAATTTTTTAAAAATATTTTTAATTATAGTAAAATATCACTGATGTATGACATCTATCCGTTATCAGTCATCCATGATAGATATTTATCATTGTTAACACTGATAAATAATAATACTTTACTATATTTAAAAATACGTTAACTTATTTTTTTTTATATATTTTTCATATATTAATTAAATTTATGAAGTTGGTATATGTGATTTAGATTTTTCTTTTTCGTTTTTAAAGTTTTAATTTTATTGAACCTGTCTTTTTTTTCCCTTTTGCATGATTATATTTAAGTATAAGGTTGAGTAAAAAAAAAAGGAAAAAACTACAAATATCAAATCAAAAAGTTTTAAAATTATAAGGGGTTGTTTGGTTTAAGGTTTTATAAATTCTTAAGAATTAAAGATGCTTGAAAATAAAAAAAATAAAAAAAAAACATGAGAATAAGATTACTTAGAATCAATGATGATTGTATTTGGATATACATGAAGATGTTATCATAATTTTTTTATTTATAAAATTAATCTTGACACCTTTACAAAATTTTAATAAATTAAATGATAAAGAATAAATTTAATTTGAAGTTTTGAGAAAAATAATTATTTAATAATCAAATTAAAGTTACATGACTATGCAATTTGATGGACAATTTGATGAATTTATATAATTATAATTTATTAATTAATAAAACAATCAAAATTAGCTTAAAAAATTAATATGATATTTTGTGATTAAAAATTAATGATTTTAATTAATCAATGATAATTTAATTGTATTTAAAATAATCTGATGTAATGATAATTAATTAGCTATGTATTGATGAATTAATAGTTCACGAGAAGCAACCGGCCTGCCAACTGCCATTTAGCTAATAAGCCCTTAATGCATCAATTCTTTACAATTTATTAATATATATATATATTCGTTTCTAAAAAAATTAATTTATAATTCAAAAATTAATTAATTAATTATTATGAAACTATTCTTAAATTCAAGTACTATAATTTAAATTTTAATATATTTTTTTCAAATGATAAATTTGATTTTCATATATTAATTAATTTAAATAAATAATTTTTTTTTTATAAAAACATTAAATTAATTAATTTTAATAACTTTTTTTATCTCTAAATTTTGAAGCTGCATTTAGTCTATAATATTTCAAATTGGCTAATTTAATCCTCGAGTTTTAAAGAATAGGTTTAAATAATCCCTCTACTAAATAACAATTAAACTAAAGAGAAAAAAAATAATAAATGGGCTGACATGGCACATGACTCGGAAAAAATATATTTATTTTAATATTTTCTTTTCCACCCTATTCAAATAAAAAAAAAATGAAAAAATGAACACATTTTTTTATTGTTGGTATTGTTCAGCACAACATTGTTGGTTGCCCAACCAATGTCTTTCACAGCCAACTCCCATGCAAAGTGCTTTTGCATCTGCTTTCAGTACTGTAAAAGTAATTTCTTGACAAGGGGTGGTTCAAATTTTGCTCTGTTATTCCCATTCATTACAAAAGACTATGATGGATTAGGCAATTGGAAGCAAATTAAAAATAAGTTTGGAAATGAAACAAAATGAGGGGAAGGGAAAGGTAAGACATTGTCTCTGAGGGTTACCAATTTTAGCTAAAAAGAAGGCATTTTCACATTTTCTTAGGTTTAGGTGCAAACTAAGTGCAAGACGTTTAATTTAATTATTAATATTTAGGTGCATTTCGGACATCATCCATCTCTATGACTGTAGTTTGTATACTTAGTTGTATCGATATTTTAGTCTCTTGATCCATTGTTTTTATTTCGAAAGCATGCTGTAATTTAAGTTTTATGTACAATTTGTTTTTGTATGACTATAAATGTATGCATTCAATCATAGTGAGATTTGGATGATCCACTTTCGCTCAAAGATTCTCTGTAAACGGAGTTTCTTCGTAAACTTCTAAACTTGTATTAAACAAGGGGATATCAATGAGGGTATCTCTTGCCCATTCCCACCCTTATTCTCATCTCATTTCCTTCAATTGAAATGCCTCCTAAATAAAAGTGAGGATTAGAATCAAAGGTTTTTAACTTAAACTATATTAGGTTCATTTCAATCTATTTTCTATATTTCAATTTTTTTAAAAATAATTTTATTTTAACAAATTAAGTTTATAAAACACTATTTTGACTTATTAATTTATTTATTTTGTTACCTACTTTTTAGGAATGCATTTAAAAACGCCATGTTTTTAAAAACTTATTTTGGTTTTGTGTTCTTGCTTTTTGAAAATTAAATTTAGTTCCTCCCAATTTCTTTTTTGTGATTTGCATATTTTTTAAATACAAGAGTTGAATTCTAAATAAAAAACCAAACACAAAAACAAGTTTTCATAAACAATTTTTTTTAGTTTTAAAAATTTGGTTTGGTTTTTAAAAACTTTGGTAAAAAATAGATAATAAAACAAGAAATTTAGAGATGAAATAAGTGTTTATAGGCAAACAAAAATTAAAAATCAAGGCCCCATTTTAATAATCATTTCGTTTTTTATTTTTGGATTTTGAAAATCAAGCATATTACCTCTTCATTTCTTATAATGATTTGTATCTTTTTTAAGTACAATGGTTGAATTCTTAGCCAAAATCCAAAAAGATATTTAAAAGCTATTTTTTTTAGTTTTCTAAATTTGGCTTAATTTTTTAAATCGTTGATAAAAAGTAAACGAAGAAATTTGAAGATAAAAGTAACAACTTAATTTTTAAAAACAAAAATCAAGTAATTATCAAATGGCCAATGCTCAACAAACAAGGCCTAATTTACTCAAATTCCTATAAACATTTATGCAGACAAGGAGAAAAAGAACATTTCGTGCTCCGAAGTAAAAAAAGGAAAAACCATTGCCAAAAGGGGAAACAATAATAACTATATAATAACTCAAACATTAGTAGTAGTCAAAGTTATTGACTAATAAAGCGAGTCTCAAAATATTGGATGCATGACAAAAAAAAAGTAGCTGAAACATGAAACATGCAAAAATTATTTAGGAATGGTTGTGAGTCAAATTTAATTGTTTGAAATTCCGTCCAATAAATATTACAATAAATTTTGTCTAAGTTTTGTTTTTTTTCCTATATTTTTTATACCGACGCAACCATTTGCGTCGGTATAAAAAATATAGGAAAAAAAACAAAACTTAGACAAAATTTATTGTAATATGTTGCGTCGGCATAAGAAGATTGTATTGTGATAAAAAAAAAAATGTAGAAAATTAATGAAATGTTCTATCCACCTTTTTCGTCACATTTGTAGACGATGAGATAACCATGATCTTTTTAGTAAAAATAGAACTATGAATCTAAAAAAAAAAGATTAAATAGGAGTATTATAATATAAGACTCATTGGTTGAATATTTTTTATAGAATAATTATTTTGAAAGTACTCATTTATTTCACTCACAAAGTTTGTACGCTAAATATGTGAGAGAGATACGTGAAAATGAAAATGAGATTTGTAAAAGATATTTTTACAAGTGTAACCTAAGTTAAAAGCGAGAATGTAAGACCTATTGACTAACATATAAATTCTCCGGTCAAATGAAAAGATATATCATTAATCGAGAAGTTGGACGAATGAATCTCTACCTCTCAATTTTCTTTTACTAGAAAAGAAGCTTTTTTTTTTTTTTAGGAGAAAAAAACCCCTAAAGATGAGATAGGATAGCTTTTATTTTCACCTGCATGTAATTATTTATTTATTAGGAAGAGTGGCTTGATATCCAAGGGTGTGGATTTAAATGACAATTTTAGAAATATTAATGTCCTAAAATACTTTTTAAAATAGAAAACTTACAAAATTTAACTAAATTAATATACTGAAAATTAGTGCAAAATATATGCTTGAAATTGACATTACATGGATGTCAAAGTCATTGAGTTTAAAATGAACATCTGTCATCTACAAGTGATATTATTATATGTCATTTTTAAACAATCAAACAATTTTTACAATTTTTAAGAATCAAGGTCAACTCAACATATGGATCCATGGTGGAAAAGAATATATCTTATCTTCTTCCATATTGGTCAAAAGAGATTGAAATTTTAACCATTTAATTTGAAATTAAGTTGGAGTATAACATATTTAATGATATAGATATCATCCTCTTGTATTATATAATACAATATGACATCAAAATAAAGTTGGGAAAAAAAATATTTTTTGGTCTTTAAGTTTTGAATCTAGTTTCTATTTAGTTTCTAGATTTTAAAATATTACATATAGTCCCTTAAATTTGGAGTTTAGTTTCAATTTAATCCCTAGATTTTAAAATGCACTATAATTTTATTCTTAAAATTTGAGTTCCATTTTAATTTGATCCCCGGGTTTTAATATTTATGTTTTTATCCTTAATTTTTCACTAAATACTCACTGAAATCTTTGACGTTGATGTCCATTGACTAATTTAAAATATTTAAAAGAATTATAGTTAATTAAGTTTCACTAATTTTCATCACTATTAAAATTAGACTTAAATTTTCATTTCATAATTATTTTAGATTAATTAATATACACTAACGTCAAAGATTAAAAGTGAGTATTTAATGAAAAATTGTATTCAAAGGGTAAAACTTAAAATTTAGAGACTAAATTGAAACAAAACTTAAATCTCAAAGATATAATTGTAAATCCATAATAAAAAAGGAGAATTCATTGATTAATCCATTTATACTTTTTAAATCCATAATCCATCATTTAAATAATAAAAAAGGAGAATGCACGCTGGGGAGAGATTAGGAGAGGGAGAGATTGCTTCAAGGAGTTCTCATATTGTATTTTCCAGCCATTCTTTTAGTTTATCTTTGCATTTTTCTATTTTCCTTTCTTTTGATTCGTTGAATATTTATCTTGTAATCATGGTAATTGATCTAATAAAATCCATTCATTTATACTTAATCATGAGCTAAATTCTCTAAAGGGTTCAATTATGTGGATATATACACTCAGATTTTATGCCTTGAAACTTATGTTTCATACCTGATGTCACAATAGATAAAAAATTGTAATCAATGGCTTGATCTAATAAAATCCATTCATCCTTACTATACATTTCCTTTATTGAGTTTATAGATAAAGAATTATTAAGTTAAATTGGCTACTTAATTTAACGATCTAGTAAAGTCTTAATACTAAGAAGATTAGGATATCAACAGATGTCACAATAGAACTAAGAACCTATAAATGGGACTGTCACGTAGCCTTAAAAATAGGGTACACCATAGGATAAAAAAATTGTATGAAATTAATCTAAGATCCAACTAATCATAGAAATAGAGACATTTAGTTGCTTAGAGCTCCTAAAGAAACTTGACACAAAACTAAATAGGTGTTTTTTGTCCATGACTAAGTCACTATCTAGGTATAATGCAACCACATTGCTCAAGGCACATTACCCCGTTGGTTGAAACATTGTTGTACCCCTGTTCATCTATTCTTGTTTATTGTTTTTAATCAAACATTCAATCTATTCACCATCTATTCACACACTTGACTACTTTTGATTATATTGGTTGCATTGCCTTAGAAGAATTAAAATCGAACTAGTTTTGTGGGATTCAACTCTTGGAATACTCCAAGATTTATATTTCATTGACAATGTATACTTACACTTAAACCATATTTATTCTCATTTTTATCATTCATACACAATCGGTCGATCAATGATTTTTCTCTACAAGAACATCAAATTATTTTCATGGATTTTGGACCTAAGATGTTAGCAATATATATATTAAAATTAACTCTTAAATCAATGTTTATTCATTATTTTCCTTCATTTACTGTATTTTTTAAAAATTAACTAAGTATATTATTTTTTAAAAAAACTTGGGGCCAAATATCATGGGGGCAAACATGTTAGCTAATGAGAAATCTTAAACAAATTCATGAAAGAAGAGGAGATGATAATGAGAACTTATAAATTTTTAGCTACATATACGGTATCAAACGTTCAACTCCAATGTCAATCTGAGCATAGCTCCATGAACTGACATCAATTACCATTCTAAAGTTAATGGTTTAATCGTCCACCTCCAAAATTGTTGAGTTCTAAAAAAAAAAAACATTCAAGTCCACCTACAAACAGAAATTATGCCATAAAATTCATTCGCGTGGGGGGGGAACATAAATACGAAACAAGAAAAGAGAACATTTACCAAGGACCTAATCCCTTGAAGAATCAGGAGAGGAACAAAATCCCAAAGCTTGAAACAAAACCCCACCTCGTCCGTAATATTCATCTTCATTTCAGACATGATGAAACACTATGGCTCGAAGATTAAAATAAACCTCAGCTGCTAATTTTTGTCAAATTCTCTCATTCTCTATGTCTATGTGTGGTATAAGATACCAACAAACTGGGGGGGACAGCCAAAAGCATTTTCCAAGAAGGTAAAAGTTTACTGTATTAATCCTACAAGTATAAAGTTTAAACAACAGTAACACAAAGTAGGCTTTAAGGCCTGCTTACAGAAGCTACCATACAGAGATGAACGTGTAACTTGTTCCAATACAGTTGAAACCTATTTCTCAGGGACTAAGTAAAAGTTCAATGAATTAACTGTTCAGCCTACAGATCAAATACAAAATTTAGGTACTCTAAGAATCTATTAATTGGCTGGTCTAATCAAATGTCACGGAAAAAACTAAATAAGGTACTCAACATGGATGAAGTAAAATTTGTGTACATAATACCCAGCATGGAAGATGAACCATACCTAAGTAGAGAAAAGTAGCACTGTTCCATGCCCAGAGGGTCTCCATCCAGTTCCAGAAGTCGCCAATATGTAGATTGTCAAAACCTTGCAAAGCAGCTTTAAACAAGAAGAAAGTAACAGGTGGAAAAGCTATGAATCCCAGAACAATGTTACAGGCTGCCCTTGAAAGAGCTTTAAAGCTTCCAGCCATTAAATCAAGCTTCAGGGGATGTGCCAACAAGCACATGGACACCACCAAAAAGGCTCCAAGTTCTGCAGTAGCAAAGTTAATTACTGACATTAGGCACAAACTAATAAAGGCCGTTGAGGTGGTCATTGCTTTCAGGAAAGCCCACTCTTGAATCCGCTGTTCATAAGATTTAGTGGAACCAAGAGGAGAGCCTAATATCACAGACAAAATTAGAAGCGCGAGCAGCGAAAGCAACGCCCAGATAATAGAGTTTGCCGTAGGACTGTAACCAGGTATTTGGCAGATGAAGTACGGAAGTAAGGAAACAACAGCACCCCATAGATGAACAACAAAAACTCTTTTTGCGGCATTAAGCCATTTCCATGATCTTAAAGAGACAATAAGCTCATTGTCAGGATTTGCTGGAGCTGGAGGTTCGACCTTTTCCAAGGTTAGATTCATGTTATTGGCATAGGAATAGAGAGCGGCCGCAACTGCTGGTAGTGGAGCAACAAGGAGTGCAAATGCAATCATATATACACCAACTGATACAAATTTGCTGGTGGATACCATAAGGTATAGAAAGAATGACTGATGGAACTTCTCCAGGAGGTTGTTTACTGACCGTACAACTCCTTCAATTAACCTGCACAACCAACTACAAAGTCCTTAGCCAAATCAAAAGGAACAGGAAAATTTCGTTTCCAGCATGCAGAATTACCAATAAGCTGGGCGATAATTCACTTGAATGAATTTAACACGTATATTCTATTCATTAAAAAAAAAACTATCAGTCAATCAAAATTCGTTTTCGCAAAGAAAAAGTATTCTCTTATCCCCAGTAAAATTATTTACAAATTAGAATTTAAACATGGAAGATTGACAAAGCAACACGAAGATAAAAATGGAAAAAAATAATGTATGATAAGAAAAGGGTAGAAAAGTAATATTTGATGTTGACCTAACCCCATTCAAGAAACCATTGGTTTTAAACATTTATTCATGTAGTGAGCCATTAAAAGTTTAGAGGTGAGAGGACACGTTATAAAATCCTTGAGGCAAAAATGAGCACTGACCGGCCACCTCGCAGTATGAATTCATCACGCCTGACCTTGACAGCAGAAGAAAATTTGGGGGACATCTCCACAGTAATTGCATCAATTTGGTAATCTCGAAAAGCCCCATGGGAACCAGTAGGAATACCCACAGCCTAATGGCAAGAAGAACATGGATAATTTAAGGGAAAATAATCTCAATTATTAACATAAATGAAAACAACCTTCCTCATTTCATTAAATGAAATCATAAACAACAGTCTCCTAGAAAATGAACCGGAAGTGTAAACCACCTGGTAGTACAACGAACTTGCAAGTGTGGCCGTGCCATCAACATAGTCAGAAGCTGGCATGCCAAATTTCCACTCAGAGTTCAAGCTTCTGATAATCTTTCCTATTGACTCAAAAACTTCGCCCAAAACCTTGAGCCATTTGCAATCTAGTAGAGGCCAAAATTTCTCAATCTTAATCCGAAAACCTTGCCTATGTACTGCTAGATAATTCACAATATTGATGAGGTCCAGGTTCGGCATCTGACCGTTAGACGCTTCAGCATAGACACTGAGACTATCCTCAAAGTGTTCGCTTCTATTTGAAACCTTAATAACAAGGGCTGCAGCCATCGTTCCAGCACGTTTAAAATCATCTAGATTTATTTTTTCTGTCGCATGGTTTGCTTCAACTTCATAAAGGACATTTGTTTCAGTACAAGCATCTGTGTCAATCACGCTGGATCGACCAAATACAGGAGCGTGATAGTCTCTAAGCCAAGCTGAAACTGCATCATATTCCCCATATCGTGAATCCGCGACGAGCCATACAATGTCTTTGGCCAACCAAGTTACTTGTGTAAGCAAAGAAAATATTGAATAAGCAATGCCAAGGGACAAAGTATCATGAAGACTGGTCTTAACAGGATTGTAAGGTGTCACCAAAACAATGGCTTCCTTTCCATCTGCTTGTGGTGCTCTTATTATGCCAACAGTGTTAATACCCTGTGTCATGCAGCTAACATTGCCCCGAACGATCCCTGAATCAGGGCTAGAGAAAAAGTGCAGTGGATGGAACTGGCTAGATTGCGGGTGGAACCTGTGGTAATTAACATCTGCTCCCAATTTTGATATATATTGTGCTAAAATCTGCTGGCTTCCACTGAAAAATGAACAGAAAATCAAATTAGTTTATCATTAGGTGAGTAGAAAAATAGACTTGGAGTGGTAACAGAGGGAAGGGAAAGAAGAAGATAATGCTTATGCAAATGTGAAAAAGACGCTGTTGATAAGTTCTACGGGAAGATAACTAAATAACTATGAAGGACACTGGAATATAAGTAGTGAAAAAAATTACATGCAGTTTAGTTTATCACCTCTATGCACCCATACCTCTCTTGACAAACGTAATAACATGCCAATCCACATGCACAGACAACATGGTCAAATAAAATGAAACTAGCGCAGACATCACACATATCAGAGAACAATACCATATACCACTTTTCTGGCGAAATCATTCATTTGATATATTTAGAGCGTATGAGAATTTTAAAACTATTTTTTTAATACCTTTCCAGGCAAGGACTGTTCCCAGCTTGCCTGTTTCTCCTAACCTCTTAAGCTTGTAAATGTAGGACGCTAATATTGAAGTCATTCAGAACTTCATATTGAAAGCCAAAGTTAGACAACATATTTAAATATTTAGCTTCTGGCCCGCTGTTTTTGTCTTGGGAAGGAGGAAGGGTGAACTTGACGGACGATAGGGTCTGCCGTTATCACATTATTGTGGGGCCACTTCTCTTTCTTATCCGGTGGTAAGCGTGGCCAGCTCTTCAAGCCAGATGAGTCCTCTTTCTTTGGTATCTCTTCCTCATTCCAGGTTGGGGTTTGCTAAGGGAGGGGGAAAGGTTGTTTCTCACTATAACTTCCTTCGTTTCCGTACTTTCCGGGAGGGGAAGGGGGAGCCCAACGGGCCATGAGAGTGTTCTTTCCCATCCCATTTTTATACATCCTCCTTCATATCCAGGGTGTGTTATACCCTCTTCGCCACTAAGTTCAATGGGAAAGTGGCCATTATTTAACCAGATGGTCCAAGCCACGGGTGATGGGGCAGGGCGAGAAGGTATGCTCTTACCCAACAGAGGAGTTGTTGGGGATTCTAATTCCAGGGATGGTCCCCTTTGGCAGTCAAGTAGGCTCAGCTTTTGGAGGTGAGACGAGTAAGAGTTGGGCCGCTCTAGCTTCGGCGGATATTCACCTGGTTGAGGCGAAGGGCGGAGAAGGAGTTTTGAAAGGTTCAAAGGTTGTGGGTGCGGGTAAAGGGAGAAGGAAGGAAAGCAGCAACAAATTGGCTAGGGAGCTGAAAAAGTTAGACATTTCTGTCAATTATGGGAGCAAGAAAGCGCTTAAGGAGGCACGGCCACATTTCGGTCCAATGTTGAAAATTCTCCTGGATGTGAGGGGGTTGGAAGGAAAAGTTAAAAGGAGGTTAGTGAAGGAGATGCTTAGGCAAGAAAATCCGAATATTGTGATTTTAATGGAAACTAAAAGAGATTCGTTTTGTTTTGAGAGGATTGCAAGTATTTGGAAGAGAAGGAGGGTTGAGAGGGAGTTTCTTGAGTCGATTGGTTCTTCAAGTGGTATTCTGGTGATGTAGAGCACTAGTTCTTACTTGGTCGGGAAGGTGGTCAGGGGAAACTTCTTATCTATCTCGTTCCTTGATAGAGAAGGTGAAGATTTCTGAGTTTCTGGGGTATATGGCCCCTCAAGACCTAGGGGGAGGGTTGCTTTTTGGGAAGAGATTAGGATCTGTCTCTTATACACATCTAGATGTGTATAAGAGACAGAAATTAGGGAATCTCTATGGGTATTGTGGTCCTAGATGGTGTGTTGCATGGGACTTTAATGTCACTCGCTCCCTTGAGGAAAAAGCGTCTGGAGGCAAAATTACCAGTTCCATGAGAGCCTTTAATACCTTCATTGCGGATAGCAGATTGTGTGACGACCCCCCCTGCCGATTAATGGTAATTTTACGTGGGCTAACTGTAGGCAAGTGATGAGAATTGGTAGGTTTTTGATAAATTTATTAGTCCGAGGCAATTAAAGGGACCTAGGATAACCTCAAACCACTGACCTATCGTTATGGCTACAAGAGATTAGAGATGGGGACCGAGTCCTTTTCGCTTTGAAAATATGTGGTTGGAACACCCCTGTTTTAAGACTAATATGTCTGCTTGGTGGAACACGCCGAGCCATAGGAAGTGGGAAGGGTACCGTCTTATGGGAAGCTAAAAGCTCTAAGAGGGAAGCTTAAGACTTGGAACAAAGAAGTGTTTGGGGATAATTCGATAAGAAAGAAAGAGATCCTAGGAAGGATTGAGGAGATTGAAGTGGACGGCCATTTGGATAGTATTTTGAGGGAGGAGAGGTTTTTCTTAAAAAGGGAGCTTGCTAAAGTGATTAGGAAAGAGTCAGTTAGGGCCAAAAGGCTAAGATCAAGTGGGTAAAGGAAGGGGATAGCAATACTACCTTTTTCCATAGAGTGGTAGTGGTAGAAGGGATAAGAATTATATAGGTCAGTTGATTTTGGAGAATGGGGAGTGCACTAGAAACGACAAAGAGATTGAGGATAAGATCTTATTGGCTTTCTCTAAGCTGTATTGTCCTGAGGGTGGGGCCAAACCATTTGTTAGAGGTATTGATTGAAGTCCCATTTCGACTGCCGAGGATGAGGAGTTGGTGACCCCTTTTACCTTGGAAGAGATTAGGAGGGCGGTCTTCAGAAGTGATAGAAGAAAATCCCTGGGTCCAACTGAGTTTTCTATGGCTTTTTTCCAAGATAATTGGGATTTGCTCAAGGCAGAGTTGGTTTGGAGCATTTTGCAGTCTATGGTGGAAACCTTTGTGGTATTGTCTTTTCCCACAGGGCTAATAAGAGAAAGGGTGTCATTTTCAAACTCGACTTTGAAAAGGTTTATGATCACATCGATTGGGACTTTTTGGATAAAGTGTTGGAGAAGAAAGATTTTGGGTTCAGATGGAGAATGTGGATGTGGGACTGTGTTAGGAATGTACACTACTCTATCCTTATTAAATGGAACTTAAGGGATCGATTCAGACTTCTAGAGGTTGAGACAAGGGGACCCCTTATCCCCCTTCTTGTTTGTTATTGTGGTGGATGTTATAAGTCGTCTTATCTCTAGGGGGGTGGAAAGAAACATGGTTGAGCCTTTCAAGATCAGGTATAAGGAGGTCGCTTTGTCCCATCTTCAATTCGCTGATGATACAATCTTGTTCTATTCGGGTAATGAGAACTCCTTTTCAATCCTTATTTTTTGAAGCTATGTAAGGGCTTAAAATTAACACGAGCAAATGTCAAATCCTGGATATTAACTGTGAACAGGACGAGCTTGATAGGTGGGCTAGAAAGGTTGGTTGCAAGGTTGGGATTTTTCCTTCTCGTTATCTTGGTCTCCCTCTGGGAGGTAACCCGAGAACTTTGTTGTTTTGGGATCCCATTACTGAGAAGATCCGGACAAGGTTGAGTTCTTTGTTAGAAAGGCTACTTCTCCAAGGCGAGGAGATTTATACTGATCAGTTCTATCCTGAGTGGCATCCCTGTTTATTATCTTTCCCTGTTTAGGACTCCAAGCTCGGTCTACAAAAGTATAGAGAAATACATGAGAGACTTCCTGTGGGAAGGTGTGGATGAAGGTAAAGGATCTCATTTGGTTTGCTGGGAGGTTGTGGGGCGCCCTGTGCACCAAAGGGGTTAGAGATTAGGAATTTACGACTTCGAAACAAAGCTCTGTTGGCTAAGTGGTTGTGGTGTTTTGCCCTTGAACCCGAATCCTAGTGGCATAAAGTCATTGATTGCAAATAAAAAACTCATCCCTTTGTCTGGATGGTAAAGAGGGAGAAAGGCACACACCGGAACCCTTGGAAAGATATCGTGTTAGAGCTTGCCTTGTTCTCCATTTTCGTTCGCTGAATTGTGGGGACGGTCATGATACTTACTTTTGGGAAGATCAATGAGTCGGGGATAGTCCTCTTTGTTTTGCATTCCCTCATCTTTATCACTTGTCTTCTTTCAAAAATCGTCTGGACTTTCTGGTGTTGGTCGGGGAGCACGGTGTCATTTTCTTTTGGTTTTCGCCATCATTTATCCGATAGGAAGATGACGGAGATTGCCTCTATTCTTTCGTTGTTGGATGAGTGCAACTTTTGGGGAGGGAAGAAAGGATATTCGTGTCTGGAAGCCTAATCCTCTCAAGGACTTCTCCTGTAAATCTTTCTTTAGGTCGTTGTTGGATCCTTCTCCTGTTAGTGATTCGGTTTATGGTATGGTCTGGAGGATTAAGATACCAAAGAAAATTAAATTTTTTACCTAGCAAGTTTTGCTTGGTCGTATGAACACTTTGGATAGGATCGCTGAGAAGGGGTCCTCGCTTATGGGTCCTTTCTATTGTATTCTCTGTCGGAAGGTGGAGAAGAACCTAGATCACCTTCTCTGGGATTGTCAATTTACGAGGTTTGTGTGGATTTGCTTTCTGTAGGAGTTTGATGTCCAGATATTTGGCCAAAGAAATATTGACACGACAATCGAGGAGTTTCTCCTCCATACGCCTTTCAGAAAGAAGGGCCGTTTGTTGTGATTTGCGGGGGTGTGTGCAATGTTGTGGGATATTAGGTCAGGAAAAGGACCCTAGTGAGATTTGGTCTTTAGTGAGGTTTCACGTGTCGCTCTTGGCTTCGGTTTCGAAGTTTTCTTGTAATTACTCTATAGGCAACATCATGCTTAGTTGGAAACCCCTTCTTTAGGGGGTTGCTTTCGGGAGTTGGTTTTTTTGTACACCCTTGTATTCTTTCATTTTTCTCTCAATGAAAGTTGATTTTCCTATAAGAAAAAAAAAACATATTTAAATATTTAGTGAATTGATATGTGAACTATAGCATACAAGTGAACTTGAAGGTTAGCCTACCCTTCATTGACTTAAATTCTTGCAATTATACAAATAGTTCACCGATTCAAAAAGCTTAGACTCATTTAAAGCATGCATATGCACAAAACCATTTTCATGTCAGGGCATACAAGACATAAATCACGAAAAAATTACACTGTGAAGTGGTAATACTCAAAATCATAAGCACTACAAGTTAAGCATTAAAAGTTTTCCATTATAGTTTTAAAGGAGACATAAAAAGGATAAAACCAGTGTAGTAAGTACTTACAAGATCGCTGAGCCAGGCTTTGAATTCAAACCCTTCAGATCCTTTACTAAGTTGTTCGCCTCTGAGACTTCCCAACCCGAAAGCATGGTATTTGCAGAACCTGTGGGAAAATACAATACCACAGTTAAGAGTCCTATCTATCCAAATAAAGGTAAAATGAACAGATCAGCGCAAAGAAAACAAGAAGGCATAAATTTTATGATCCTATAATTTCAGATACATCGCAACATCAAATGAATCTTAATTTGTAATTTATCTTAAATCATTCAACCCACCAGGAGATAAATCGCGAAAGCATAAAAATGAAGAATAATAAATGCTTGAAAAAAATGGATAATGATAAGCTAAGAAAGAAACCAAACGGACCTGGCATGAGAGCGTTCTCGGAAATGTAGGTGTTCATAGAGAACATTGGTAGTAGTAGAAGAGCTAAAACCCCTGCAGAGAAGCAAATCACGCTAGAAAACACCCAGAAAGGGAAAGAAAAGATCAAGGACATTAATTAATCACTAAATTCTGATACAAACTGAGAATCAAATCCATGTAAAATCAACAACAGCGTACCTGAAGAAAATACTGTGTGAAATTAGGAAAATCCCCAAACGCACAATCGGCCGCGCCTTCGTTTTTGGTTTCTCGGTCTCAGCCATCGGACGAGGCGATCTTCACAGTCGCCCAATTGCTCTGAATCTGTTGCAAAAATGAGAAACCACGAAGAAGAAGGAGAAGGAGAAGGAGAAGGAGAAGAATGTCAGGTGAGCTCAGTTAACCAAGACGGACAACCCACCATATGAACCGGGCAGTATTCGGTATCCGGTCTAAACGGTCGGTTGAGTATAAAAGCAAGACGACCGGTTTATTCGGACCAGCTGGATTCTTGATTCGATTCTCAATTGATTATGGAGATAATTGCGGCCCAAAATAAAAAATTTTCCACTTATTAAAAAACGACATTAATTGATATTATGTCCATATTCTGAACGAGTAAAATTACAGATTTCCTCTCTTTCAAATTTTTTTCTTTCTTCATTAATTGATATTATGTCCATATTTTGGACGAGTAAAATTACAGATTTTCTCTCTTTCAAATTTCTTTCTTTCTTCTCTTTCCTTTTTTTTCGTCGATGCGACCACAACTTTACTAGCACAATCAACTTTGGCGAAACTACCCACTACTGAGTACACAGGAATAGTTTCAACCAACTTTAGCTAAACTATAGTGCGATAGACACAAGAGAGCCATAAAAAACGATAGTGTTAGAGCGAGAGAATGCTCCAGCAAATCCATAGGAGCAGCTCCGCCCGTGAGAGGGGAGAGTAGCTCCAACTAACTTCGATAAAACTAGAGTTTGAGAGGTTGAGAGAGGAAGAAAGAATGAGCGTGTGATAACAAGTGAGTGAGACAATAAGAGAGGATCAATTTGCGAGTGAGGAAAGGAAGCGAGGAAAGGGAGCGAGAGAACGAGAGAGAGCGAGATGGACTTCTTTGTGTACTCAGGTTCATTTTGATAATTTCACAAAACCTTAGTGTGAGAGAAACAAGACAATGGAAAATAAAGAGAGTGCGAGAGTGAGAGAAGGTTCTGACAAGTCTACAATAGTCATTTCGACCGTGAGAGAGGAGAGCAGTTTCGACTAATTTTGACAAAATCGAACATGCGAGAGCGAAAGCAAGACAACAAATGAGAGTAATATATGAGCGAGAAAAGAAAACAATGTCAGAAAAGACAAGAAAACTAAAGATCGAGACAAACTTTTCTAAGTGAATTCATTTGGATAATTTCACCCATCCGCAAACATTAAAAACCCTCATTTGAAAATGGTGGCAAATTTAATTTCGCCCAAAAACTGGGTGATCCGTAAAAGAACCGCTGATTGTACACCACGGACGTTGGTTTAGTCCATCGGAATTTCTAATGCACACTTCCGGCGTACTCTCATGGACATCGCCTACCAGAATCTTCGCAGCTCCTTCTCTCCCTACTTTCCACCGGCGGAGTTTGCTCCGATGTCTGGTTTTAAGCTCACGACGAAGCTTCAGTTCCCGATTATCATTTCTAGCAATCTTAGAAGTAAAGAGTTTAAAAGCTTTCGCTATCGAGTGCGGAATTCTTCTTTGATGCTCCAATATATGGTGCCCGAAAATGATGGAAATGGAGATGAGAAATTCAAGTCTTTTGGACATTTGATTCGTATTTCACGTTCGTTGTTTTCTGGTGGTAGTTCTAGTTGGTGGAACTTAGATGAGCATAAGCAAGTAGAAATTGGAGCTGCGAAGCCGGTTACTGTTTATTTAACTCTTCGTCGGATTTGGAAATTGGTTTGGGATAGTAATCGATGGGTTCTCCTTGTTGCTTTTGGAGCTTTAACAATGGCTGCGGTACGTGCGATTACTAAGTTCTGTATTACTCCCTTTTCTGCTTATCTAAATATGCTTTTTCCAGGCTTCTTTGAGCATCTGAGATTGAATGTTTTTACCTGTTGAACACCGCAATAATTAGAAAATCTACCAAGGAAGATTTTATTCCCGCGTTTTAGCACTCATGGTATCTTACAGAGCATGATATTCTTTCTTTAAAAGGTCCACGCTCGTCCCAAGGCACTGTATATAGTATATGATCATTGTTATTATTTACAGTAGCTCAGTGTATAGAATTGGTTCTCGAGGATTCTTAACTCTATAATCCAGATGTTAAATGTCGAAGTAGGTGAAAATGTGAGCTGGTAAAATTACGAATATTCGGATGAAATCTCTATGTCAATTCCAAAGATCATAGGAACTCATAAAATTCGAACTAATAAATTTGAAGTCTTCTAGATCACCATCACTAGTATCTATATTTATGTTGTCTGATAGTGATAGTTATATAATTTCCGGAAAATTTTGAGTTTGTATTGGAGAAAATATATTGCCCCTTCATATTGATGTAGAAAGTTCAAATTGGAAAGCTCATAGACTTAATGCAAATTATTCTCAGTGCTTGACCTTTTGGTCTTTGATTTCCTAATTCAATCTCTGTAATTTTTATAATATGATCAAAGTCTTGCAGATTTCTGAAATTTCCATGCCGAACATATTGGCAGAATCTATTTTTTCTGCTAGCCATGGCAAGACTGCTGTGTTCACTATAAAATTCCGGCTCTTAGTCATTCTTTCTTTTACATCGGGGATATGCAGGTTAGTTCTTCTTCTTCTTCTATTGTTGAACCTCAGTACTCATAACTGTTTTCTGCATGACGGGAATAGAAAAAGGGAGAGTGATTTGATAAACTAGTTCCACAAATTGTGGTAGTTAGTTTGTTACTCGATTTGTGGATGCAATTGTTTTTGATATTGACCGTTAAGGTTTTAATTCAAACTGTTTCATGTATTTTTTAACTGATTGACATGGCTGATTCAACAAATATATCGTTAGATGAGGTTCTTGTTTTATTTTGTATTCTTGTTCCTCATGCAAGGACTGGAATTAATATGCCTGCTTATTTGTATTCTTCACATGAATGTTAGTGGACTGCGAAGTGGCTGCTTTGGAGTTGCAAATATAATCTTGGTGAGGTGGCTTCTCTACATCATTGATGCATAGAAATAAGTTTTATTCAACTCAGATGTAACTATGTGTTTTAAGTAGGTACACTTGTGACACTTCTGCTTCAGATCTGTAGATCTCTTATGGTTTTCTTCCCCCCTTTGGCTTATAGTTTAATAGTTCATGAACAACATTGGTAGTGTCCACCACATCGGCCACCAAGAACTTTAATCTTTCTTTGAAAATGATAGCATACAAGAGCTGGAAAGGAGCTCCAGTATGCTTCTCTAGGGCACCCAAGAGATCAAAAAACTCAAAGGAGTTTATACCAAATTGACTGGGTGAAAGTACAATGAAGAAAATTTTGGATTTGCTCCTTTTTTGTTCTACCTGATTCTGGAGTCAGGCTCCTGTTTTAAATGAAAATCTTTTGTTAGTGTTCCAGGACAAAGTAACACTAACACACTCTTTAATTCCACCCTTCTAGCTAATTTGATCAACTATAGTAAATGGGAGAGGTCCTCAAGTTAGTCATTGGTAGAGCCTACCCCAGTCATCTTCTCAGGAAAATAACTTGATGGCCTTCGTAAAACTTAAAATGTCATAAAAGGAATATGCAATTCTAAGGGCTTTTTGTGCAGATAGATTTTGGCTTACAACCCCTGGGTGACATACTTGCTTGTGATACTTCTATGCAAAGCTTCTGGTTCATTTAAAAATATCCGTCTTCGTGTAGTGAGAAAAAAAGCCTTTTTTTTAAAATATAATTTTAATAGGAAACAGATGTGTATATTCCACCAAAAAAACAAGAGAGTACAACCAAAGGGCAGGGGGTTGAGACGAGTCTTCCAGTTGTTCAAAATCATGGAAAAACTAGAATTACAAAAGAATTTTGTAGGAAAAAGCCTAGTTGTTTATCCAAGATTGCCAATGTTTCCATTCATGGGAAAAGAAACAATTAAGTTGCTACTCCCTCATTGTTTACTTCATGCCAGAGGAAATGTCTCGTTCTTTTTTCATGACTTTTGCCCCTCTTAACTAAGGTAATACAGGTGAACACTAGATGGGAGCACCTTATTAAAGCCATCAAAGTATTATGGCTTAATTAGATTAATTGCTACATGTCTTGATATTTTTCATTTAAGCATCGGTGAACAATGAACCATGATGAAAAATAGAAGAGAAAAGAGAAAAAAAGGGGCACACATAGATTTACGTGAAAAACTCTAGAACAGAGAGAAAAAACCGCGATATAGAATTTTATTATTAAAACTGATACATTAGATACACAGAGGCTACACATATAAATAGGAAAGTAGGAAACACTAGAATACAGTAAAAAGACACAAATGCCCCTAGGGTTAAACCCTACTTTCAACACTCCCCTTCAAGTTGGGGCGTAGATATCAGTGAGGCCCAACTTGCTAATACAGGAGTCAAAGGTCTGTCTGGGAAGCCCTTTTGTAAGAACATCTGCTATCTGTTGACTGGAAGGAATATAGGGAATACAAATGTTGCCACTGTCAAGTCTCTCCTTGATGAAATGTCTATCAATTTCCACATGTTTTGTTCTGTCATGCTGCATCGGGTTGTTTGCGATACTTATCGCTGCTTTATTATTACAATAGAGTTTCATCGGACGATTATTATCTTGATCGATATCAGTTAAGACCTTTTTTAGCCAAATTTTTTCGCATATCCCTAGATTCATGGTCCTGTATTCTGCCTCAGCATTGCTTCTGGCAACAACACCTTATTTCTTATTCCTCCAAGTAATAAGGTTACCCCACATGAAGGTACAATACTTAGATTTCGACTTTCTGTCTACCATAGAACCTGCCCAATCAACGTCCGTGTACGCCTTGATGCACCATTTATCAGACTTCCTGAACATCAACCCTTTACTAGGAGAAGTTTTCAAATATCTCAGGATGCGCTCCACTGCTCTCATATGTTCTTCGTAAGGAGCTTGCATAAACTGACTGACTATACTGACAGCATAAGATATGTCTGGTCTGGTATGAGAAAGATAGATCAATTTCCCAACAAGCCGCTGATATCTCTCCTTGTTGACCGGAACACTGTTATTCAAGTTAATGAGTTTAGCATTAGCTTCCACAGGGGTATCAACTGGTTTACAGTCTGTCATACCTGTCTCCTTAAGTAAGTCCAGAGTATATTTTCGTTGAGAAACTGATATTTCTTCTTTCGACCGAGCCACTTCCATTCCGAGAAAGTACCTCAACTTTCCGAGGTCCTTAATTTCAAATTCCTCAGCCATCTTCCTCTTCAGCCTGGCAATTTCTGAAGCATCATCACCTGATATGACAATATCATCCACATACACAATTAGAACTGTAATTTTCCTTGATACTGATTTCTTTGTAAAGAGGGTGTGATCTGGATGTCTCTGACTGTACCTTTGTGATTTTACAAAGGTAGTGAATCTACCAATCCAGGCTCTTGGAGACTGTTTCAACCCATACAAGGACTTCCTTACATACTCAGTGATTAAACTGTTTCTCGAACCCTGGGGGAGGACTCATGTAGACTTCTTCTTTTAATTCTCCATTGAGAAAAGCATTCTTCACATCAAACTGGTGGAGAGACTAGTCTTTGTTAACTACAACTGAGAGAAGAACACGAACAATATTTAACTTCGCTACCGGGGAGAAAGTCTCAGAGTAATCTATTCCGAAGGTCTGAGTAAAACCTCTGACAACCAATCTTGCCTTGTCAATTGTTCCATCAGGCTTGTATTTAACGGTGAACACCCATTTGCACCCGACCGCCTTATGTCCCCTTGGAAGAGTAACCCGGTCCCAAGTGTTATTTTTCTCAAGCGCCCCCATTTCCTCCATAACTGCAGTTCTCCATTCAGAAATCTCCATTGCTGCATGTATACTGCTTGGTATCGTAACTGTCTCCATGCTTGTAGTAAGGGCCTTGAACCCGGAAGATAGGTTACTGTAAGATAAGTAACTCTGTAGTGGATACTTCGTGCACGATCTCGTACCTTTCTCAAGGCAATGGGAAGATCAAGAGAGGCATCATAGCTTTTCTTCTCCTCTGATTCTCCATTGCATTCAGCCTTCTGCTCATGAGTCTTATCTTCTAAGGGATCTCTTTCACCTTCAACAATGTTATCTGCTGGAGTGGGTTTTTCACAACTATCATCACTTGCATCAACGTCCTCATCGTATATAGCGTCCTTGGTACAACTGTCGATATTGTCACCATTTTCTTTGTCTTTACTTACATCATCTTCAATACAAGCATCATTTTCAACACAAATGTTACTATCATCAGGGGTAGGAATATTAGTACTTGGAATTGATGCCGGTTCTAACTCATGGACTGGAGCCGGAGAAGTGAGAGGCGACACTATTTCCTTTCTAAGATTCTTTCTATAGTACGTGATCCATGGGACTTATTCAGTAGGAAGAATGGGTTTGTTGACACTTATGACAGGTTCAGGAAGGATGCTTCCACTCCCAAGTTTAGGTAATATTGACGAACTTGAACCCCAATTAGTCTCTCCATTAGTACTCTCCCCCTGAAGATGACTAATGGGAAAGAAGGATTGACCTTCTAAGAAGGTCACATCCATTGAGACAAAATATTTTCATGAGGAAGGATGGTAACATATGTACCACGCTGATGAAGAGGATACCCCACAAAGACACATTTCTGAGCATGGGGGTAAACTTGGTACGATTGGGACCATGGGTATGGACAAACACAACACACCCAAACACCCGAAGTGGAATATCAGGGATAAGGCGATTATCGGGATAGGACTCCTTGAAACATTCTAGGGAGGTTTGAAATTTTAAGACCTGGGAAGGCATCCGGTTTATCAAATGAGTTGTTGTCAAAGCAGGATCTCCCTATAAAAGGACGGAAGTGAGGTTGACAACATAAGGGAGCGAGCAACCTCGATAAGGTGACGGTTTTTCTGTTCAGCTACCCCATTTTGTCGGGGACTCATATGCACACGAACTCTGATGGACAATCCTCTTAGAGACTAAAAATTCCCGGAAAGAATTATTAAAAAGCTCGCGACCATTATCACTTTGAAGGATAGCTATTTTTGTGTTAAACTGGGTTTCTACAGTAGTATAAAACTGTTGGAAAACCGACGATACTTTAGACTTATCCGTGAGAAGGAAAACCCAAGTTAGTCTAGTGTGGTCATCAATGAAGGTTACAAACCAGCGTTTGCCAGTGGCAGTAGTAACAGGTGATGGACCTTAAACATCGCTATGGAAGAGGATGAATGGCTTGGAAGGCTTATAAGGCTGAGAGCTTAGCGAGACATGAGGTTGTTTAGCCCGAATACACATATCACAAGTCAAGTTAGAGAGATTAACATTGTGAAATGGATGGGGAAATAAATATTTCATATAATGAAAACTAGGATGTCCGAGACGATAATGCCATAACATGTAATCAGTTTCAGAAGTAGAAAAACATGATGAAAGTAAACTAGTCCTATCACATATCCTAGAAGAAGCATCTTTAGTAATAAGGAAATGGAGCCTTCTATCATGCCGGGCAGTGCCAATCGTCATCCCCGAGTTCAGATCCTGAAAAACAACAGCATCAGGTGAGAAAGTAACTCGACATTTCAAATCTCTTGTAATCTTCCTAACAGATAATAGATTATAAGAAATTTTAGGAACATGCAGCACATCTTGTAGAGTTAAACACTCAAAGGGGGAAAGACGGCCTTTCCTAGCCATAGGAGCAAAAGATCCATCAGTAATTCTGATTCTCTAATTTCCAGCACTTGGATAGTAAGAAATAAACTGGTCGGAGGAGCCAGTTAAGTGATCTGTAGCCCCTGAATCTAGAATCCATGGCTTACTACCAATTATACTAACAAGGCCAAGGATTGAATTGTACTTGACTGGGCAATCGCGCTCACACCCACTGTACTAGAGCTATTTTGGCTAGTCTCCTAATTTTAAGGTTGAGGACCTCTATTTGATGATTCACTTGCTAGTGCTCATCCAGAATCTGATTGGCGTCATTTACCATTAGGTGGATGACCATGCAGCTTCCAACACTGGTCTTTAGTGTGCGAGGGCTTCTTGCAGCATTCACACATCGGGGGGGGGGGGGGGGGGGGGGGGCGGGGGGGGGGGGGGGGGGGGGGGGGGGGGGGGCTTGCTGTTCTGTTTTTCGTTGACAAAACCTGACGTCTAAAAAGCAGCAGAATCAGTTGGCGAAATCAACGTATTATTTATAGCACTGGACCTATCTTCCTTGAGGCGGATTTCGAAGCAAACTTCCATAAGGGATGGTGTTGGAAGATGTCCCAGTATCCAATTCCGTACAACGTCAAACTTAGAATTCAGCCCTGCAAGGAAATCATAGACTCGGTCGGTTTTCTCAGACTCATAATGTAAGATTCCCCCACAAGAACAGTTCCAGACCATCTCGCGATATAAGTCCATCTTTTGCCAAAGAAGAGATAACTTGTTGAAGTAAGTTGTAACATCCATCGTTCCTTGCCTGCAATTGTGAACTTGTTTACGTTAAGTATAGAGTCGGGAAGCATTCTGTCATTTGGAGTACAGCTTCTGAACAACCTCCCAAATGTCTCGCGCAGTGGTAGCATACAATAGGCGTTTTCCGATATGAGGTTTCATACTACCTACTAAAATAGACCGAAATAAAGAATCCTCTCCCTTCCATATATGTTCTTGAGGGTCACCTGGTCTCGGTTTCGGTATTTCACCCATTAGGTATCCAAATTTATGACGACCCTCAAGGGCCATTTTAATGGATTGAGACCATGAAAAGTAATTATGACCATTTAATTTCTCCACTACAATAAAGCCTACAGAATTTCCCATTGCCCCAGAAAATAAATTTGCTGCAAGTAAAGCAGGGAAAGAGGTTACCGAATTTCCAGAGTAAACAAGTAGATTTTAAGGGAGGTCTGACTGGACATTTGAGGTCGTTCCAAGCGCTTCTTCGAGAATAGCTATGTTGCTGAACATACTTGTTCTGCTGTTTAATCTGAAGTTGGAGTTGAGTAAATTGGTCTTGGATTGTACTGCCTTGACCTCGAAGGTAGTGTGAGACGACTCCCCAACCTCAAATCTGCTACCCACAGGAGCTTTTTGACTGAGTCTGCCACCTGAGCTCGGCTGGAATGGGGGCATGGTACAGTTGGGATCAGTGGAAATTGGTCGGGATTGGGCAGTTGGGATCGAAGTGCTGCGGCTGGAATCGACTAGATTATGGCCGGGGTGATCCACGTGCGCGCGGTTAAAATTGGTCCAGGGGGCTCCGACAGGTTGAGTGCCGGATGGATCGAGCTAGAATTCTTCGACCGGCGTGCGGCTGTGACCGATCTAGAGGGTTCTGACAGGTTGAACACCGGGCGGGTTGGCTGGGAGTTGTCGACTGGCTGAGTAATGCTTGTGGACAGCTCGACGCGACACTAGAAGCTGCTAACTGCCTGGCTCCCTTTCGTCTGAGCTGTGTTGCTAGGGTTCGTCCGGTAGCCGTCCCAGTCGTCCGATCGTTGAGGGTTGCTGTGCGGGTCTGGTAGGGTTCGTCTGGTAGGTTGGTTGCCACGTGGGTCTGTCTGGCGGCTGTCCCAATCAGTTGACTGGTCTCCGGGTTGGACTGCTCCAATTGGCTGATGAAGATGGGGTAGGACCATCTGGAAATACCGATCTATAGCGTTCTGTACAACAATGGCTATGTCAGTGGTTGTGGTGCCAGTTGGCACTTGTGATTCTCCTGTTAGGTTTTCCTCAATAGTGGCTCGAGTTTTGTCTCCATGCTCCGATACCATGATGAAAAATAGAAGAGAAAAGAGAAAAAAAAAGCGCACACACAGATTTACGTGGAAAACCCTAGAACAGGGAGAAAAAACCACGATATAGAATTTTATTATTAGAACTGATACACTGGATACACAGAGGCTACACATATAAATGGAAAAGTAGGAAACCCTAGAGTATAGTAAAAAGACACGAATGCCCCTAGGGTTAAACCCTACTTTCAACAAACCATAATGTCTTCTCTTTGTTAACTTATAGATGAATTCCGTCCCGTTTCCTTTATAAGGAGGTAGATCATTCCCATTTCTCTTTAATACAACTGTTACATATTACATTATTTGAAAATTTTCTTACTGTCGTTCTCCTTTTTCTATTTGGCTTCTTTCCTAATAATGTAGCTTTGATTAGGATGAGTTAAAAGATTTTGGTCTAACTGTAGCCTGTAGGCCATTATTGCTTCTGATGTAGTAACAGGTTGTTTATTCATATATGTGTCTCTCTTCGAAGTCTTACTCTTTTGACTTATACATTTACATATTTTTATTTACATACTTCTTGCAGCAATATACAGTCGACTTTATTTAATAATTCTTCTACTAATTTGTAGGTTAAACGTCTGAGGGAGCTTCTGCACTCAGCTATTCTCTTTCAGGTTTCTTTTTAGTTTAGAAATAGTGATAAAAATAAAAGAAGAAGAGAGAAAACACACTAATTTACGTGGAAAACCGTAGGCCAGGGAGAAAAAACTACGATCAAATCTTATTATTTTGTTATACTGAAATACAGAAAGACTCCTAAAATAAATAGATAGACAGGAAACCATAGGCTCATAAGAGAATTACAAATAAAACCTCTAGGGCAAACCAACCCTTTTTCGACACTCCCCCTCAAGTTGGGGCGTAACTATCGATCAGACCCAACTTGCTGACACAGTAATCAAAACTCCGTCTTAACAACCCTTTTGTTAGGACATCTGTAATCTGCTGATTTGAAGGGATGTAGGGAATACATATGCTCCCATTGTCCAGTCTTTCTTTAACGAAATGTCTGTCAATCTCGACGTGTTTGGTTCTATCGTGCTGGACCGGATTGTTGGCAATACTCATTGCTGCTTTATTGTCGCAGAACAATTTCATTGGAAGCTCACTGTCTTGTCGAAGATTTGTTAATACTTTCTTAAACCAGATCTCTTCACATATCCCCAAACTCATGGCCCTGTACTCGGCTTTGCACTACTCCTGGCGACCACTCCCTGTTTCTTACTTCTCCAAGTAACTAGATTGCCCCAGACAAACATGCAATATCCAGACATAGACTTTCTATCAACAGCAGATCCAGCCCAGTCCGAATCTGTATATGCTTTTATACCACGTTTACTAGACTTGCTGAACAGAAGACCTTTACCAGGAGTGCCCTTTAAATACCGTAGGATGCGTTCAACGGCTATCATATGTTTCTTATAGGGAGCTTGCATGAACTGACTAACAACACTCATAGCATATGATATATCAGGTCTTGTGTGAGATAAATATATCAACTTTCTGACTAATTGCTGATATCTCTCTTTGCTAATAGGAGCTCCATTACTAACATTACTCAGTTTGGCATTATACTTTGTAGGGGTGTCTATAGGTTTACACCCAGTCATCTCTGTTTCTTTGAGGATCTAGAGTATACTTTCGTTGTGAGACAGAGATACCCTCTTTCGATCGAGCCACCTCCATCCCAAGTATCGCAATTTTCCTAAATCTTTAATTTCAAATTCTTCAACCATCTTTGTTTTAAGTCTCATGATTTCATCAGTATTGTCACGGGTCAAAATAATGTCATCTACATACACAATAAGTACTGAGGTCTTTCCTAAACTCGACCTTTTTGTAAACAACGTGTGGTCTGAGTGTCTCTGATCATACCCTTGAGCTTTAACAAACGTGGTGAATCTGTCAAATCAGGCTCTTGGCGACTGTTTCAACCCATAAAGTGATTTCTTCAAATTACAAATCTGATGGTTAAATTGGTATTCGAAGCCGGGTGGAGGGCTCATATAGACTTCTTCTTCGAGTTCTCCATTAAGAAACGCATTCTTCACATCCAATTGGTGCAAAGGCCAATCTTTATTAACAACAACAGATAATAGTACCCGGATCGTATTGAGCTTGGCCACAAGAGAGAATGTCTCAGAGTAATCAATACCAAAGGTCTGGGTAAAGCCTTTGGCTACCAGTCTCGCCTTGTATTTGTCAATTGAGCCATCGGATTTGTACTTGACAGTAAACACCCATTTACCTCCAACCGTCTTGTGCCCCTCAGGAAGAGCAATCTGTTCCCATGTTCCATTTTTCTCTAGAGCTCTCATTTCTTCCATAACTGCAGCCTTCTACTCAGGAGTTTCCATTGGCACTCATATATTACTTGGAACCATTACCGTATCTAGACTGGTAGTAAGAGCCTTGAACTCAGGAGATAGGTTACTATATATCATGTAACTATGCATAGGGAACTTTGTACATGACCTAGTCTCTTTTCTCAAGGCAATTGGAAGATCAAGAGACGCATCACGGTTTTCCTCTTCTTCACGTTCCTTACTGCAGCTAGCCATCTAATCTATGGATCTTTCGTTAGAAGGACTTCCCACACAATCACCTTCCCTTCCACTATTCTCGTTTGCTAGAGTTATTTCTTCAGTGTTGTCTTCTCCATCAATTTCTCCATCCTCCTCAATTTCCTCTATTTTCTCATCATTTGCATCAATTTCTATATCTCTGTCCACTCTACAATTATTAGTCTCAACACAATCATCAGTATCACAAACAGGAATATTCATACTTGGAACTGAGACCGAGTCAGACTCATGAACTGAAGCCGGAGAAGCGACGGGCGGCACTGTTTCCTTCCTAAGATTTTTCCTATAGTAAGTTATCCAAGGGACTTGATTAGTGGGAAGCGACACCTCTAGGGGAATGGAGTACGTGGACCAGTTAGCCTCTTCACTAGGACACTCCCCCTGAAGAGGACTAATGGGAAAAAACGGTTGATCCTCGAGAAAGGTGACATCCATAGACACAAAGTACTTTTGAGACGAGGGATGATAACACTTGTACCCACGTTGATGGAGAGGATACCCAACAAAGACACATTTCTGGGCATGAGGAGTGAATTTCGTATGATTGGGACCGTGGGTATGGACAAAGACAACACATCAAAACACCCGCAGAGGTACATTAGGAATTAACCGGGTGTTGGGATACAATTCTTTGAAACAGTCAAGAGGAGTATGAAGGCATGCGGTTGATAAGGTGGGACTGCCAGCGAGGATAGCATCGTCCATAGATAGGAGGAAGAGAGGTAGATATCATAAGGGAACGAGCGACCTCAACTAGATCGCTATTTTTCCTCTCGGCTACTCCGTTTTTGCGGGGAGTATAGGCACGGCGAGTTTCGATGGATAATTCCTTTAGATACCAATGAGTGATTAATGAATTCACGCCCGTTGTCACTTCGTAAAATGACAATTTTTGTATTGAACTGGGTTTCTACGGTCGCATAAAATTGTTGGAAAACAGAGGACACCTCAGACTTATCGGTCAAAAGGAAGACCCAGGTCAATCTGGTGTGATCGTCAATAAAGGTGACAAACCACCGTTTGCCTGTAGAGGTAGTGATTGATGAGGGACCCCAGACATCACTATGGATAAGACTGAACGGTTTGGACGGCTTGTAGGGTTGAGAGTGAAATGAAACACGACTTTGTTTAGCCCGAATACACACATCGCACTGTAAGGATGATATATTAATATTATGAAATAAATGCGGAAAAAGATACTTCATATATTGAAAATTGGGATGTCCCAGACGATAATGCCATAACATAAAATCAATCTCAACATTAGAGATTCAAAGAAACAAAACTAGTCCTATAACTATCGTTAAAGGAAGTTTCATCAGTCAGGAAATAGAGCCCCCTATCGTGTCGGGCAGTGCCAATCGTCGTCCCCAAGCTCAGATCCTGAAACAAAACAATGTCCGGTGAGAAAACAGTCTGACAGTTCAAGTCCCTTGTAATTTTACTAACAGAAAGTAAGTTATACGAAATTTTAGGAACATGCAGCACATCATGCAATATCAAACCATCAAACGGAGAAAGATGTCCTTTCCCTATGACAGGGGCAAAAGACCCATCTGCGATTCTAATCTTTTCATTGCCGGCACTCGGGTGATATGATATAAAATGATCAGAAGACGCGGTCAGATGATCTGTTGCTCCAGAGTTCACAATCAAGGGCTGTTTACCATTAATGTTAATAAAACCAAAAGACTGAATCGTACCTGAGTGTGCAATTGCATTGACCCCAACAACACTTAAGTTACTCTGACTGTCAGCTTGAGGCAGAGTCGAGGTCTTGTCATTAGCCAAATCGCTAACCAGAGCCCGTCCAGGCCCAGCCTTGTCCTGTGACTGACGTCCTTTGTAATTTGGAGGTTTGCCATGAAGCTTTCAACACTGGTCTTTCGTGTGCCATGGTTTTTTGCAATGCTCACAAACAGGTGGAGGTTTCTTGTCACTGTCAGATCCGGAGGACTTGGTGGCAAAAGCAGCAGCCTCAGTAGATGTAACTACTGAAATATTCATGGCACTAGACCCTGTCTCTTATACACATCTAGATGTGTATAAGAGACAGCCTCAGTAGATGTAACTACTGAAATATTCATGGCCCTAGACCTGTCTTCTTCGAGGCATATTTCAGAGCACACCTCCATCAGTGACGGTGTAGGACCTGTCTCTTATACACATCTAGATGTGTATAAGAGACAGCTATCAGCTTCCTTAAGTTTGGAATACTGCATTCCATCATATGTACATCTCCAGACAATCTCACGGCATAAGTCCATTTCTGGCCATAACAAGGACAATTTGTTGAAGTATGACGTGACGTCCATAGCTCCTTGCATGCATTCATGGACTTGTTTGCGTAAGGTATAAAGGCGGGATGCATTCTGCTTCTGCGAATACAACTGCTGTATTGCATCCCAGATCTCTTTGGCAGTCGCTGTGTAAAGTAACAGTCTGCCAATTTGGGGTTCCATGCTACTCACCAGAACTGATCGTAGCAATGAATCTTCTGCTATCCAGATACGTTCGTGGGGACTGTCGAGTTCAGGTTTGGCTATCTCCTAGTTAGATAGCCAAATTTCTGTCTTCCTTCCAGAGCCATTCGGATAGATTGAGACCAGGAGAAATAATTTTCGCCATTCAACTTTACTCCAATAATAATACCTGTAGAGTGTCCTATTGATCAAGATAATAAATTTGTAGCAGGTAAAGAATGGAAAGAGTTTACCGGGTTCTCGGAGCCTAGCTGTAAATTGGACGATTCCGGTTGAACATTTTTTGAGTTTGTACCAAGCACCGACCCAAAATCCGCGAGCTGTGTTGGAGGAAAAGAAATCTGCTTTTAATCTCATTAGAACACGCCCCGGTCAGACCTGCCGGAGAGTTCGCCAGAAAAGCGACCGGACCGGCGTCACTGCAGTCAGAGAGGACCGGCCGATCCACCACCGGAGGTTGCTAGTCAGAAAACCCACCGGCGAAGCCGCGACTAGTTGAAGCAGAAAGGTCGCCGCGGCTTCGAACCCTATGGCTGTCGATCGAAGCCTGTTGGGAGATCGACTGGGTTGTGCGCGAAAGCTGCTGGAAGATTGACAAATCTAGTCGCCGTCGTCTGTTCTGGATTCGAGGAAGGTTGTGCGCGATCGACTGCTAGGAGATTGATGAGTCTGCGGCTGAAGGGTGGCTGGGCATCACTCAGATCTGGACGCTGATTCTCTTTGATTGGGCGCAATTCGATCTGTCCGTCGACGGATTGGGTTGTCGTTCCGGCGGCACTCATTTGTTGAAGAAGGCAAGGTAAGGCGGTCTCTAGGTATTGTTGGACAGCTTCCTTAATCGTGTCAGCTATCTCAAAATTGGTCGTCGAAGGAGATCATCAATGGTGGCTAGGGTTTCGTGGCCTAGAGTTTCGTCCCCTTGCTCTGATACCATGATAAAAATAAAAGAAGAAGAAGAGAGAAAACACACTAATTTACGTGAAAAGCCCTAGGTCAGGGAGAAAAAACCACGATCAAATCTTATTATTTTGTTACACTGAAATACAGAAAGACTCCTCAAATAAATAGATAGACAGGAAGCCCTAGGCCCATAAGAGAATTACAAATAAACCCCTAGGGCCAACCAACCCTTTTTCGACAAATAGCAATATCTTGTTGAGCATGCATGGCCGCATCTTGGGTAGATCGTTTTGGTGATTTAATTTTTCATGGAATTAGACCAATTTATTGAAGGCTGCCTTCATGTAGGATATATCCTTCTTTGACAAAGAGACGGTTGGTAATTTGACAAGCAGACTTGGAGCAGATTGTCAACAATTGGCTCATGTTATTGGAAATAATATCAATTTGATTACACGAAATGCTCTTCAGGTTGTTGGTCTTGTTGACTATTGAATAATGTTTTAGTTGGTAAGGTTCTTCTTGTTCTTGACTTAAATTTCTTTTGTTTACTTTCAGGCTACTGGTGCATTGGCCAATTTGCTGACATTATCTTGGCCTCTTGCAATATCTACGCTGGTCATATGTTCTGTTCTATCAGCAATCTTTCTACTTTATAGCCGGTAAGCACTTGGACCTATTGTTGGGAAATGGTAAGAGATAGGACAAGCCGGTTACGTTTTTTGCTTGTTTTATTCTTTTCCTCCGCATTCATCGTCCTGGAGTAGGGGAATTTTAAGGACTGAAGTGCTTGAAAATATTTGTCTGAAATTGTACTTTCTTTAGCCTTGGGCACACACTAAGTTGAAAAATGTTAGAACATGTTATATTTATTTGATTCAAAATTGTTTCTTCTGATTTAGTGTCCGTTTTATGCTTGTTATAATTCTATAATTAGGATTTTTCATTCTTGTAAATATTTTGTGATATTTTTCTTTTCTATGCCTTGTACACTTGTATATATTCATAATTTTGGTGAATGAATAAAGTATTCAGATTTTTTCTCAAACCTAAGAGTTTTACATGGTATCAGAGCTCTCTAAATAAACTTAGGGTTTTTGTGAACCTTAGGGTTTGAGAATTTAGAACCCATTTGTGGTACGTTTAGGGTTTTATGGAGAGGTGAGTTCACACTTTTGGCTCACAATCGCGGTCTTCGGTTCGTTCATCGTCGTTAGCCGCTGCTGCGGGAAAAAAAAAGGCTGTTTTTTTCGACACCGCCCAGTCCAAAGAGAAGCCCAGCCGCCGATCTACAAAACCTCAAAGTTCGGTTACCATCTGACCAGTGCGTGAGGCTCACGCGCCGATCGTTCTTATCTGCCGTCCGTCCATGCGCCGGCGCGTTAGGCGCGTGCGCCGTCCTTTTTTTGTTCGTTTTCTGTGGGCTTCTTCAGTGTGGTTGACTCTTTTTGGTGGTGTGTTTGTTTGGGATATATAGATATTCTCACTGCTTGTAAAGACCTCTCTTCGGTAAATTAGGGTTTGATTATCTGCTGTCTGGTGTCTATTGTTTTTGAGGTAATGGCTGATCCGAAACCAGTAGTCATGTCTGAGGTTGTTCCTATGGTGTCAAAAGTAACTGAACACAAGTTGAATGGATCCAACTACTTTTCATGCAGATCAAATGTCCGTCACTTTATTAGGAGCATGGAGATGGATGATCACATCACAGAAGAGCCACCGATTGATGCTAATAAGAAGATTTGGTGACGGACGATTCAAGGATACTTCTACAAATCAAGAATTCTATTGATCGTGAAATTGTTGAATTAGTAAATCACTGCGAATCAGTCAAGGAACTATTGGAATATCTGGATTTCCTTTATTCAAGAAAAGAGAATATTAATAGAGTGTTTGATGTTTGTAAGACTCTATATCAACCTGATCAAAGAGAAAAATCTCTTACAAGCTACTTTATGGAGGTTAAAAATACATGTGCGGAATTCAATGCCTTGATGCCAATTAGCACGGATCCAAAAGTTCTAATGGCTTAACGTGAAAAGTTGTTTATCATGAGCTTTTTAGTAGGCCTTGCACCTAAATATGAGATGGCCAAAGATCATGTGTTGTCAAGCTCAAATATCTCCTCGTTGGAAGAAGCTTACACTCGAATACTTCGTACTGAAAAGACACAGGCAGTTACATCATCTGATTCTAGCAGTGTTTTGATTGGGCGCACAAATGATTATAGAGGTAATAAGGGGGTTGAATCAAATAGCTTCAAAGGTCATCCAAATAACCAAAGATCAAATCCAGGAGGTATTGTTTGCTATTATTGTCATAAACCTAGCCATACGAAGCGTGAATGCAAAAAATTACTGAATAAGGGTCAGAGGATGCCATCACCCTCTGCACATGTCGCCTCTACTCCTGATAATCTTGACAAGTCAATTACGATTTCTGCAGAGGAGTTTGCTAAATTTCAACAGTATCAAGAGTCATTGAGGGCATCATCTTCTACTCCCATTACGGCCATCGTAGAGACAGGTAACATTTCTAAATGCCTTCTTTCCTCCACGTCAAAATGGGTCATTGACTCTGGCGCTACAGACCATATGACAGGCAACCCCAGTTTATTCTCTAACTTTTGTACATCTACCTCTTTACCTAATGTCACTATAGCTGATGGAACCTCCACTCCTGTTTTAGGATCAGGAACCGTCCATCTTACTGAATCAATTTCTTTGTCATCAGTTTTAAATTTACCACATTTCTCGTTTAATTTGATTTCGGTCAGTAAACTCACTCGTGATCTTCATTGTTGTGTCGCATTTTTTCCCTGTTATTGCTTATTTCAAGATCTTATGACGAAACAGACTATTGGTAAAGGGCGTGAAGTTGGAGGTCTTTACATCTTTGAATCACAAACACCTATGGGCATCACATGCTCGAGTGTGTCGTCTCTCTTTAAAAGCATTGTCATTTGGGTCATCCGTCTATCTCTGTGTTGAAGAGTCTTCGTCCACAACTTCAACATCTGTCTTCTTTAGATTGTGAGTCATATCAATTTGCTAAATTTCATCGTTTGAGTTTGTATCCTCGAGTCAATAAACGAGCTAGTGCTCCTATTGAATTAGTCCATTTTGATGTTTGGGGTCCTTGTCCTGTTGAGTCCAAAGGAGGGTTTCGGTATTTTGTTACATTTGTTGATGACTATTCTCGTGTTACGTGGTTATATTTAATGAAAATTCATTCTGAGTTACTTTCTTATTTTCGTAACTTCCATGCTGAAATCCAAACTCAGTTTAGTGGTGCTCTTAAAATCCTATGGAGTGATAATGCTAAGGAATATTTCTCTCATACACTCAAGTCTTATTTAGATGTCCATGGCATTCTTCATCAATCTTCTTGTGTCGATACTCCATCCCAAAATGGAGTTGCAGAACGAAAGAATCGTCATCTCCTTGAGACAGCCAGTGCTTTGATGTTTCAGATGCATGTTCCAAAATCCTTTTGGGCTGATGCTGTTTCCACAGCTTGTTTCTTAATAAATTGCATGCCTTCTTCCATTCTTAAGGGTGAGATACCTTTTCGTACTTTATGCCCCAAGCAAAATTTGTTTCCCATTCCACCTAAAATATTTGGTTGTACCTGCTTTGTTCGGGATGTTCGGCCTCAGTATACCAAGCTGGATCCAAAGTCCTTAAAATGTGTTTTCCTTGGTTATTCCCGTGTCCAAAAGGGGTATCGGTGTTATTGTCCTAATCTAAATAAATATTTTGTCTCTCCTGATATCACGTTTTTTGAACATACCCCATTTTTTTCATCACCATCATTCTCTCCGAATAAGAGTTAGGAGGAGCATACGGAAGTAGAGGATGATTTCCTTGTCTACACAGTTACTTCTCCCTCCGATCCTCTTCCTGATTCATCTCTACCTGTGGTTACCTCTACTGTTCCACCCATCGTTAAGGTCTATACTCGACGACAACCTCCTTCAGTTCCATGCCCTGTACCAGAGTCTTCTTCGTCAGTGGATCCAGAAACGAGTGATGATCTCCCGATTGCTCTTCGTAAAGGTAAACGTACATGTGCTCATCCTATTTCCTCTTTTGTTTCATATAACCATTTGTCGCCTTCCACATGTTCATTCATTGCATCCTTGGAGTTTGTATCCATCCTTAAAATTGTTCATGAGGCTTTGTCTCATCCTGGTTGGTGTGCCGCAATGGTGGAGGAGATGATTGCGTTAGATGATAATTGTATTTGGGATTTAGTTTCTCTCCCTGCAGGAAAGAAGGCTATCGGTTGCAAATGAGTGTTTGTAGTTAAAGTCAATCCTGATGGTTCTGTTGCTCGGTTAAAAGCCCGCCTCGTAGCGAAAGGCTACACACAAACTTATGGCGTTGACTATGCTGATACTTTTTCTCCTATAGCAAAAATGGCATCTGTGAGGTTGTTTATTTCATTAGCTTCAATCCATCATTGGCCTTTACATCAGCTTGATATTAAAAATGCATTTCTTCATGGTGATCTTCAAGAAGAGGTGTATATGGAGCAACCACCAGGGTTTGTTGCTCAGGGGGAGAATGGAATGGTGTGTCGCCTTCGTAAATCCTTGTATGGATTAAAGCAGAGCCCACGAGCTTGGTTTGGTAAATTTAGTCAGGTGATTGAAAGCTTTGGAATGCGGAAGAGTAGGTCAGATCATTCAGTCTTTTTTAAGAGATCTGAGGGTGGTGTCATCTTGTTAGTTGTATATGTGGATGGTATTGTGATTACTGGTGATGATGCTTCAGGTATCCAGTCTCTAAAGACCTTTCTTCATAGTCAATTCCATACAAAAGATTTGAGCAGGTTGAAATACTCCTTAGGAATTGAGGTAATAAGAAGCAAGAAAGGAATTCTATTATCACAGAGAAAATATGTACTTGACTTGTTGACTGAAACAGGAAAGCTAGGGGCTAAGCCATGTAGTACCCCAATGATGTCCAACTTACAGCTCATAAAAGATGGAGAATTGTTAAAAGATCCTGAAAGATATAGGAGGTTAGTGGGAAAACTTAATCACCTTACAGTGACTTGACCCGACATAGCCTATTCAGTAAGTATTGTGAGTCAGTACATGTCATGCCCTACAGTTGATCATTGGGCTGCATTGGAACAGATTCTTTGTTATTTGAAGGCTGCTCCCGAGAGTGGTTTATTATATAAGGATTATGGTCATACTAATATTGAATGTTTCTCAGACGTTGATTGGGCAGGATCTAAAGAAGACAGAAGATCAACCTCAGGGTATTGTGTTTTTGTTGGTGGTAATTTGATTTTTTGGAAGAGTAAGAAGCAAAATGTGGTGTCACGTTCAAGTGCAGAATCAGAATATAGAGCAATGGCACAATCTGTGTGTAAATTGATTTAGATATATGAACTTCTTGTTGAGTTGGGATTTGAAATCACCACATCGACAAAGTTGTGGTGTGATAATCAAGCAACACTTCATATTGCATCTAATCCAGTATTTCATGAAAGGACTAAACATATTGAAGTTGATTGCCATTTTGTACGTGAGAAAATTCAAAAAGAGTTGGTATCTACAGGATATGTAAAGACTGGAGAACAATTAGGAGATATCTTCACGAAAGCATTGGATGGAAGATGTATAGATTATCTATGTAACAAGTTGGACATGATTAATATATATGCTCCAACTTGAGGGGGAGTGTTATAATTCTATAATTAGGATTTTCCATTCTTTTAAATATTTTGTGATATTTTCCTTTTGTGATATTTTCTTTTTCTATGCCTTGTACACTTGTATATATTCATATCTTTGGTGAATGAATAAAGTATTCAGATTCTTTCTCAAACCTAAGAGTTTTACAATGCTAAATTGTTTCCCATTGTATTATCTTTTTGGGAGAAGAATGGTACTTTGTTACTGTAACCACAATGAAAAAAGTATGGCATTTCCAGTCTTTTCGATGAGTTTCATTTTCTTCCTGTGTGTGCATGCAATACTTTTATTGTTTCAATGGATTATTGAAGATAGCATGTTCTGTAGGTATGTAATGAGAACAGCCAAGCTGACCCAGGAATTCACTGCTTGTGCTCATGAAGTATGTGCTGAAGACTGATTTTTAAGTTGATTCGAAAGACACTTTTGCTTTGTTGAAGTTCTACGTTGCACATATTATTCTTCATTTTCCAGATTGACTGCAGGTTGCACGTGAATCACTCACTCTGGTGAAAACCGTCAGGATCTGTAGTACTGAAAGAAAAGAAGTTGGAAGGTACGATCTCTAAATTCTTTCTAAGTGCCATGATCTCATCACAGCTTTACTGTGCCGCTAAACACAGAGACTGCTCAAATATGTATCTCAATTCCATATCATGATAAAAACAAGTACTTTTATAACTTTAATCTCAGATTTTCTTTGCTGATAACTTGGAAAAGGCTGAACTCTGATAGATTAACATCACATATGCATCAGAGCATCCTTATATTTATCTCCATATGCCATGATAAGATTATTGCTTCATCTTTGTGGTGTTAGATACAAGCAATGGCTGGACAAGTTAGCTCTTTTAGATACTCGAGAAAGTGCAGCATGTGGATTGTGGAATATGAGTTTCAGTACCCTGTATAGGTCAACTCAGGTCTGGATAGTTTAGTTTATGAAAATTAGTTACTTGTGTCTTCAAGGAAATTTAGTTTCCCTTCAATATACTTTGCCGAGCAATTCATTTTCTTTAATAAAATGCAAAGATAAGTCTGGCAATGCCTCCGACATATTGAATATCCACAAAGGCGATTGTGAATCTAGGGAAGAATTTTTCTGTCAGCAGAAGGTTGTTGATTCTGGATATTGTTTGTGAAGGATGTCTAATAACAATACTTGATCAGCTGCTAAAATTTGGTTACTTCACCAACATCAACACTTTATTAGCGCACTTTGAAAACTCCAATTTTATGTTTAGAACAAAATGGACTGCAGATCTATGAATGACTTAAAATTTTCCATCTTATTTTGGACAATTTTTTCAAGAGAGGTCATCATCACAGCTTATAAAACTATTGCAATTCATGGAACCCACTAATTTATAAATTTAAAAAAAAAAAAAAAAAAAACCCCTCCCTGGCTCCCTTTCACTTTCCCTTAAATTCTCTTTTCAAAAAATCACTATACTTCATGAATTATATAAAACAAATAATATTTGTGCAAAATTTTCATTTTTATTCAGAAAAATTCTATGGAGTTTTTAATTTATGTTTACAAACTATTTAAATATACCATTATGATTAGTTTTTTTGAGGTAAATATTTATTCCAATACTTAATATTTTTCTAACGTAACGTAAATGCATGCGTATAATTTATAAATAATGTTTGCATTGGGTTTTAATTTTTTCTGGTTTAACGTAACTGGGGCTCAAGTATGTGGAAACTATTCAGATTAGTTGGGCATTTCCCTTTCCAAAATTACTCTTAGTTTAATCAAACTCACTCGAGCTTAGTAATTAAGTTATCTGTAGTTTTACCTAAGTAAAATCTCTCGAGTCTATGCATCATTTGATTTAGTTATTTTTTTTAACTGATCTCTATGAGTAGTTAGTTTAGGTTCTTGAAGTGCTATTTTCCATGAGTGAAATCAGTTTCTGAGATGCTGCGTTCAGGTTTTTGCTGTACTTCTAGGAGGAATATCCATTCTGAGTGGTCAGACATCAGCGGAGCAGCTTACAAAGTATGTCTTGTACTGTGAGTGGTTGGTTTATGCAACATGGAGGATCACAGACAATCTATCATCTTTGCTATATTCAATTGCAGCAAGTGAAACAGTCTTCCAATTAATGGATCTCCTGCCTAGTGAGCAATTTTTATCCAAAGGCAAGTACTCTGCTTCCTTTTTGAAGGGCATTTCAGAACTGTCCTCTCATAATGAGCAGTTGTACCTTGTACGTCAGTTCTGTTTGTTTCATACGTCATGGTATGGACTGATTGCACTTTGCAGTTCTCAAAGTAGCACAGAATTTGGTTTTTTATGCTAAGATGATTATCTATACAGGAGTGAAGTTGCAGGAGTTAACGGGATGTATTCAGTTTGTGAACGTATCTTTTCATTATCAGCCAAGGGTAAATACCTTTTTATTTCAGGTTGAAGTGTTGTAATTTTCTGTTCTGGTGTGAACTGTACGTCATTATGGTCCTTCAATGGTCCATCTCTTTTTCCCAGTTAATGTCACGTTTCAAGATGCAATGGTTCATAGTTCTGGTCAGAATGGTGCATCTATCTTACATCTAAAATACCTATATGATAGTTTCATTTGTTCAATTCTTTTCCCTACAGCTATATAACCTTGGTTTCTGTCCCTGATTATTACTCTTAGATGACTTCATTGTTTGTGAAATGTGACAGGACATGCTTCTGGAACACATAAATATTACCATACGGGCTAATGAAGTAGTAGCACTGGTAAGAAATTTATGTGCTTAGGTACCTCTCTCTCTCTCTCTCTCTCTCTCTACTTCCCTTCATCAATGCAAACTATATGAGAAGTTTTTGCACACCTATGTTCTCCAAGGTTGGGCCTAGTGGCTGTGGAAAAAGCACTCTAGTCAATCTTTTGCTCCGTCTTTATGAACCAACCAATGGTCAGGTGAGCTGCAACAACTGTACCTAGAAATTTTCATTTAATGAATTATTTTAAGGAAAGTTCTCATCATTTATCTCTGGAATGTTTTTCTCCAAGCGAACAATGATTAACATTTCTTTGGGCAAGGCATTGAACTTAATTTTTGTCATGTGTTTACTCTGCACGAGTCCAACACAACATAGTTGTGTAAGAAGAACAAGTGTTCAGTTCTCTCACTCAATAGACAAAAAAACTCGGTCTTATACGTTATAAGCAATAAGCAGAAAGCTTGATGATTAGGCTTTGGAGGTGTATCTTTTACTATTGTTATTGTAGACACTAAAATGGTCACAAGATTCAAGCTATTAATTTGCTATTTGTATGTTTTCGGTAAGGTTATGGACCGTTGGCACCCTGTTTTCAGCAATCCATTTATTTTTCACTTTGTGGAACGTATACAATATTTATAGAAAGGAAAATAGAGAAATTACTACAAGATTTACATACTATATGCATACAAGAAAAGTAAATAGCATAAAGAAGAAACCACCTAGGCAACTCACTCAGTTTCTCGACAGTGCAGATTTTTATTGATGGTACTCCTCTGAGGGAATTGGATATTAGGTGGCTAAGAGAGAATGTTGGATATGTTGGACAGGTTAGAATTTATAAACTGCTCAAGCATTGGAATTTGATTGAAATACTATGCCTTAACTTCAACTTTTTTTACAGGAACCCAATCTCTTCCACATGGACATCAAGTCAAATATAAGATATGGCTGTCCTGTGGATACTACACAAGAGGATATAGAATTGGCTGCAAAGCAAGCATGTGCTCATGAATTTATCTCATCTTTCCCCAATGGCTATGATACCATTGTTGATGATAATCTACTTAGTGGGGGTCAAAAGCAACGGATTGCTATAGCTAGGGCCATTCTTAGAAACCCTGCTATTTTAATTCTGGATGAAGCCACGAGTGCTCTGGATTCTGAAAGTGAACATTATGTTAAGGTCGGTATCAGCATACCTCTTAAGTAACTTTCATCTCTTAACATGAAATAAATAAATCGAGGTGTGTGCTAATTGTGTGTCGCCTTTTCTGATACATCCTTGTACATTAATTTTAGGGGGCTATTTCTGCATTAAAAGATAATCAAGGTGGACAAAAAACTGTCATTGTGATAGCTCATAGGTAAACATTTTCAATTTTGGTTTCTGCTGCATCTTTAAGATGTCTTTTGTGATATGGCCAATCTTTTGTAGGCTTTCTACCGTAGTTGCTGCCGACAAGATATTTGTAATGGATAGAGGTCAGGTCATTGAGGTCAGTTTTCCATATTTGAAACTACCTTAAAGCTATGTCAATAAAATGGATATAAAAATAATTGGACAGAGGTTGGTTTGTTGAGGTCAGTTTTCCATATTTTAAAGTACATTATAGAAATATTAAAATGGATATCTTATTTTAAGAAATATGTGAAAATGAATTTGAAATCATATTTCTAACACGAAATGTACCCTTTTGTAATATTGATAGATAAGCTACCATCAGCTATTTTGACTTTCTAAACTTTAGTATGAGAGAGAAATAAGTCTGAGGATGCTATTGATGTGATCTATGTTAGCCAGTGACCCTTTTGTTTTTGGTAACACTAGCAGAGACCTTTCATTAGGTAAAATTAAAAGAATTACATCTTAAGTTTACCAAAAAGCCCCTAACACGGACGGTCACAATAATAAAAACTCCAATTTATTTGCTTAAAATTTGAGTTTTGAAGTTGGCAAAGTGAGGAGATGATTACACAATCGTGGCTATTTATATTGCGTAGTCTTTGAGAACCATGACTAGTTCTTTTTTCCATGGGTAGACTGGTAACCACGAGGAACTCCTCTGCAAAGATGGGTACTATGCTCGATTGGTCAAAGTACATAACAATGCGTTTACTTCAGTCTCTGATGAACATCTGGATTGATACCAGGTTACGTTTGATGCTTTTTCCATTCAGCTGTCTACTAAATTGCTTTGTGTTAAATGATATGATATGTAATTTACCTTCACCCATCAACTTAAGTTTTCTAGTCAACCAGTGATTTAACATGATATCAGAGCAAGAAGGTACTGTATTCAAATCCTTGCAATGTTATTTCTTTCCTCCCCAATTAATATTAATTTACCACTTTGATAGAATCCGAAAATATTGAAATAATACAAGATAACCAAGTGTTCGAGGTACTTGGACCCTCCCAATCTTGAAATAACTCTCAAGCCCTGATTTACTCGCTGCTTATCTTCTCCATTCCCCACTCACTATATTTATAGTCAACTTCCCTAACAAACTCTTAGCTAATTACTAATATACCCCTAATATTCCTCTAGTACCATTTCCTATCACACTTGTTGGGTTTTCTGAATAGTTCAAGCTTACAAGTGAGGAAGATTGTTAAATGATATGATATTAAATTTACCTTTACCATTAACTTAAGCTTTTGGGTCAATTGGTGATCTAACATCTTTACTGAAATTCTTGATCACTTTGTGGTATGTGCAGCATAAATTGGCATTGTTTTCCATTTAAAAAGGAGAATATGACCCATAAATCCTCTCAAAGGTTTGTACTGAAAGCTGACTGACAGCTTATGTGGTGTAACTTCAAACGAGTCCATCTTTGTCCTCCTTGGCAACTTTACATTACCTTAAAAGAGATGATAGTTGCTTGCTCAATGTCTCACTGTGATCCCGATGTCAGTCGATACCTGCTCATATGGCTCGGTTTCTCAGACAAACGCTATGGTCCCCTCAGCCATTGTAGATTGGTCGAGATGATCAACCGGTGAAACATCCAAGTATGAGCATGAAAACGAGTTGAGGTGTAATTTGTTGTTCCAAATTGCAAAACAATCTTGTCTATCTCCATGGAATGTTGGATTTTGGAGATATTCAATGCGAATGCAGCACAATGTCTCAAGTAGAGTTACTCAAGAATTGCCAATAGGCAGTTTTCTCTTCCCTGAAGACAGACTTGTGATAATCTTGAAACTTTTCTTTTGAAACTTCATCTTCTTCGATATGAAGTTATCTCTGTAAAGTGGCTTCTAGCACACTGAATTTTGTAAAATCTCTAAACTCATTGAAAATGTTGGTCATGATTTCCCACTTGGCCATGACTACTCCCATTTTCAAGTGAAAATCAAATCGGTTGGTTTCGATGTTTATATCTGCATTGTTTCAATCTTTATATGAATTAAACAAACGGCCGAAAGATTCTATTTTGATACATAATAGTTTGGATTTGGTTTGAATACTACTATTCTTTATACTTTCAATCATATAATGACCATTTTGATTCTTTAATTGACACTTTTATCTAATTTTTCGACTAAAATTTTAGCGCGACACTTGTTTACTAAATTTATTAACTATAGCCACAAATTTGTATTAAAAGGATTTTATTGTGTACAAAACTTTTGCACAAAAAGCCCAAAATAGTCATTTTGTAGAAGTACAAAAATTATGGTAAAATTGTATGGATGATCTCCAATATTTAGGCCCAAAATTCCAAATGAACTCTTTTCTAAAAAATAATGTCAAATGATCCTGTGCTAACATAATCACCATATCAGATAACGAAATTACCATCTCCTTGCTTCTATATACTTATATTGAAATTTTTTCAAATGTAACGGTTTTCTTGTGTCACTTATTCCATCTTCGATAATCTGAACAATTTAAAATTCATCAAACATTCCTTACAAAACCAACCATCTGTTGATGGCAAATCAAATTTCTTCGATATGTGAATTTAATATTTTTGTTGCATGTTGTGTCTGTTTAGGTTTTGGATTGGAATCGGTCGGTTGTCTCGAGGTGTAGTAATCAGTCGTATCTTTATGGTTTATGTTGTTTCTTGCATTTCGATGTGTTATGTGGCATTGAGGATGAAGACAAGTTATAGTTAGACCCAGATAAGGTCAGGGATGTTAAGGAACATGGTTTAGTGAAGGTGAGTGAGATCGGAGAGAGCATAATAGGCGAGAGCGAGACAAGCCAGTGTGTGTCCAGCAAGAGCATTACTAGTGAGAGCGAGACTAATGAAACTTAAACAAAATATTATGTTTACTATTTTTTTTTTGTTTGAAAAATCTATTAAAGGATAGATTGAATGTTTCATGCAAGAGTAATTAAGATGTCAAAAGGTTTCAAAATACGTGAAGTCAATCGGTTTCTCAGGTAAGTAATGAGCTTGACTCACATTGCAAATGTCAACAAGATTGTGAAGGAGAAGCTTACCCGACGACAGTTAAAGACATTCAAGAGAACAATTTTTGGGCAATTCATAGACATTGATATCGTATTCAACAGTCCACTTGTCCATCATATGTTGTTGAGGAAAGCGAAGAGGAAAAGAGCCAACTCAATCAGCTTCTCCTTAGAGGTAAGGTTGTCACGTTTTCGAAGGACGATTTTGTTGGGTCGATGCCCCAAAATCTCGTGGTCTTGTAGTTTGTATTTGTACTATACAAACAATTTACTTGTCTAATATAATAAGAGGTATTTTATTTAACATTTAGTTGTATTAACCCATAAAACCAGTAAATTAAAACCCAAGGTTATCTTTTGTAGCTTAAACATGTATGTGGAGGCTGAAGGGAATCGTGAGGTCCGCAGTGGAAGCAGGATTGATATCAATTATTTTTTTCACATAATTAAATTACAGAACAGAAAAATTATGCATTATCAGAATTTTGTTACAACATGCTTATCACAGAAGGAATTAGGGAAGAAATTTTCTTACCTTTGAAGAACAACTTCTTCGCGTAAATCCTCCTCGATCGGATCACGAATACTTCGATGAGGACACCACTAAGTAGAGCCGTCTGTATTCTCTTTTGGATAGAGAATTGGCCGGAGGTGTGGGCTCTGCTTCTTTTGGAAGAGGGAGGAGAGGATTTTAAAAGAGAGGAATCTTCTCTTACAGGGGAAAAAAAACGCACAGCTCAGAAAACCTCTGTAACCTTCTTGTGAAGGAGAAGAAGACAATCGTGAAAAAACTTCCTCCTTCCCATCTTGGCCTCACGATTGAATTAGAGAAAATTAGGGTAGAGAATTAAACATATATGTGGAGACTGAAGGGAACCGTGAGGTCCGCAGCGGGTAGAGAATTGACAGGAAGTGTGGACTCTTTTTTTGGAAGAGGGGGGAAAGGATTTTAGAAGAGAGGATTTTTCTCTAAAGGAAAAAAAAACGCACAACCTCAAAAAACCTTTGTAACCTTCTCGTTAAGGAGAAGAAGATGACCGAGAAAAAACTTCCTCCTTCCTCTCTTGGCCACACGATTGAATTAGAGAAAATTAGGGGAGGAAGTTATAACTCTCTCTTTAAATGAATTATTTATTAAATTCAAATAATTTAATAAATAAATAAAATTTAATATATATATGATAACCAACTTATCATATAGTATATATTAAACTATATGTTATATCCAATATAACACATAACTTATAACTTTTATATTGTATCAAACATAATATAATCATTAGTTTGAATTTTCTCAATCAATCATGATATTTAATATAAATCCAATTCATATTAAATTCAATTATATGAATCTCATCCATGCAATTAGTATTTGAATCATATTGAAATATTTAATTTCTCTCAAAATAAACTTTCTATTATAATGTATTGAATACATTATATTAATTATATCACATATAATTAATTTCCTCAATTAATTTGAACAATTCAAATTAATCCAAAATTAATTCTCAATAATCCTATTGAGCTATAGAGAGGACCTTATGGACCTGTAGATTGAAGCTCCAATGGTACTTGGATAATTAATTAAACTCATTTAATTAAATTACCCAATATCCATTAATTGTCGGTCATTTCACTAAAGACCGACAGCTGTACTCTTCGCACTACAAATATATTTCTGTATCCATTGGATATAACTATCAATAGTGTGATGACCCTTCACAAATTGCTCGTAAGTATAACTAGGCCAAAATTACCGTTTTACCCTTGTAGTTACATCTAAATCCTTAAATATCATTGATCCCTTTAATGAACAATAAGTCATAGTTCAACTATGACCAAATCCCTATCAAGCCAAGAGTGTTGGGATTGATGCCCTAAATCTTGTAGGGTTCTATAGTTTGTAATTGTAATGTACAAATATTTTATTGATGTAATAAAATGTGTGATGTTTTATTTCATTTATTTAGTTGCATTAACCACAAACCAATAAACTAATATCCAAGGTTATCTTGTAACTTAAACATGTATATAGAGACATGCGGGTGGACATGTTTAAGTGATAACCTAAATGGTGTGTAGTAGATGGATAAGGCCAGATACCTTATCCTGGTGACACTTCGAGCATGACCCGCTTTGTAGATGCTACAATTGTTGTAAAATGCTACAAATGATCTGATCATAATCATTCATGTGGAGACATGTGAGTGGAGATATGCTATACAAAGGATTTTGTATAAGACCGGACCACGAAATGTTTAGTCTCATTATATAACATCGTTCATAATAGAGACTTACATTTCACCTGGATGACCATAGGTAACATGACTTGAATCCCAAGTGAGTTGTGAACACCTACCTATGAAGGCGGTTCTTTGATTCGTATGGGTGAGAATGACCATATCGTCGACTCAATAAGCCTACCATTTTGGGGATTCGTCTGATTGGGGAGTTGGGAACACGGCTATACAAGAAGAAATTCACTCTTTCCCCAATGTCGGGGTAAGTAGATAAATTACTCCTTTAAAGGCTGATTCTGGGGCTTGAACAATGTGGCGCCACACCCTCTCCTAGCCCGAGAGAGGTTTGGTCATAAACTATGATTTATTGTTCATTAGAGGAATTAGTGGTACTTAAGGAGTTTAGAATATAACTATAGGGGCAAAACGGTAATTTTGGCCCAATTTACTTATAAGCAGTTTGTGAAAGGTCATTGTACTGTTGATTGGTTATATCCAATGGACCACAAAAATATATCTGTAGTGCGAAGGCTGTAGCTGTTGGTTTTTAGTGGAGTGCCTGACAGTTAATGGATGGTGAAGAATTTAATTAAAGAGTTTAATTAATTATTCATGTACTGTTGGAGCTTCAAGCTACAAGTCCAAGAGGTCTCCTTTGTAGCTCAACGAGAATTAATGAAAATCAACTTTTGGATGAATTTGAATTTGTTCAATTTGATTGAGGGAATTAATTATATGTGATATAATTAATTTAATCTAATTATTTATGATGTATTTGATACATTATAAACATTAAGTTTATTTGAGAGAAATTAAATATTTGAATATGATTCAAATATTAATTATGTAAATTGGATTCATATAATTGAATTTAATATAAATGAGATTTATTTAAATATCGTTGTTGAGAGAACTAAACTATAGGTTATATTGTATTTGATACAATATTAAACTATGGGTTATATGTTATATTTGATATAACTTATAGTTTAATATATATTATATGATAAAGTAGTATCATATGTATTATATATATATATATATATATATATATATATATATATATATATTAAAAGTTTTTTTATTAAAATTAATTTTAATTTTTTCAAAACAGCTTTAGGGAGGGAATTGACAACTCCCCATTTTTTCTCTCTACAATGTGCAGGAGTGGTACTGTATGTTTATTGTAAAATCATCTTTCTGTAAAATTTGAATTTTGGGTTCGATCCTGCTTTCCGCTCAAGGACCTTTTATTGGATCTTTCAAAGAAAGGGTGTAGCCACATTGTTCAAGCCCCAAAATCAATCCTTAAGGGAGCAATTTATCTACTTACCTCGACATTAGGGAGTGGGTGAACTCTGTCTTGTGTAGCTGTGTTCCCAACTCTCCAATCAGACGAATCCCAAAATGGTAGGCATATTGAGTCGACGATCTGGACACACTCACTCATGCAAATCAAAGAACTGCCTTCATAGGCAAGAGTTCACAACTCACCAAGGATTTAGGTCATGTCACCTATGGTCATCCTAGTGAAATGTAAGTCTATACTATCAACGGCATTATATAATGAAACTATTCATTTTGTGGTTTGATCTTATATAAACTTCTTGTATAGGATACCCCCGCTTACATGTCTCCACATAAATGATCAGGATCAGGTCATTTGTAGCACTTTACAACACTTGTAATATCTACAAAGTGGGTTGTAACCGTAGTGTCACCAGGATAAGATACCCAACCTTATCCATCTACTACAGACCATTTATGTTATCATTTAAACATGATCCACCTACATATCTCTACATACATGTTTAAATTACAGAAAATAACTAGGACCTCTGTTTATTGCATTGAGTGAGTAAAGTCATAAAACAACAATTATTTCAATAATAACAATTTGTTTATACAAAATTTACAAACTACAAGAATACAAGAGAGATTTAGGACACCAATCCCGACAATCACCTACTTGTCCTAAAGCTTAGGAAGCCAAATGTATAGTACAAATAAAGTACAAAATACAATAAACTAGGGTATACACTATACCCCAGTAACATCTTCCACTTGCCCTAAATAATATGTCGCATACCCTATAAACCTAGACTTTCTAGATGACCCTCAAACACTTTAGCTATGAGAGCCTTTGTAAATGGATCAACAATGTTGTGCTTTGAAACAATCTTCATGACAATCACATCACCTCTATGCACAATCTTCCAAATCAAGTGATATTTTCGCTCAATGTGTTTGCCTCTTCGATGACTCCTAGGTTCCATAGAATTTACCACAGCACCATTGTTATCACAATAAAGTGTGATGGGTAAAGACATATTTGGAACAACTTCCAAATCAATAAAAAAATTCTTAAGCCAAATAGCCTTTTTAATAGCTTCACAAATAGTTACGTATTCGACTTTCATAGTGGAGTCTGCGATGCATCCTTACTTGATGCTATGTCAAACTATAGCTCCTCCATTTAGAGTAAACACTGACCCTGATGTGGATTTTTGAGAATCCCGATCAGTCTGAAAGTTAGAGCCTGTGTATCATGTAAGAATCAAATCCTTATCTCCATACACATGCATATAGTCCCTCGTTCTCCGAAGGTACCTGAGGATTGTTTTGACCACTGTCCAATAATCTAATCCTAGATTAGATTGATATCTACTGACAATCTCTATTGCATAGCAAATGTCAGGTTTGGTATATAACATTGCATACATAAGGCTAACAACAGTCGACACATAGGGAGTTCGTCTCATTGCCTCAACCTCTTGAGGAGTCTTAGGACATTGTTCCTTAGACAATATAATCCCATGCCTGGAAGGTAATAAACCTATCTTGGAATTGTGCATCGAATATCTGAAAAACATCTTGTCAATATATGATGCCTGAGACAAGGCTAATTTTTTGTTCTTTTGTTCCCTGATGATCTAGAATCCTAGAACAAATCGTGCCTCCCTCAAATCTTTCATTTGGAATTAGGAGGCCAACCATTTCTTTACATCAGTCAGAAAACCTACATCATTCTCACTAAGTAGGATATCATCCACATACAACACAAGGAAAGCTACTGAGCTGTTGATGATTTTCTTATAAACACAAGGTTCATCAACATTCTGACCAAAGCCATAAGATTTGATCGCAATATCAAATCTTATATTCCAAGATCAAGATACTTGTTTCAGTCCATAAATGGACCGATTAATCTTGAAAACCCTTTGCACTTGATCTTGTTCAACGAATCCTTCTAGTTGATTCATATAGATGGTCTCTTCAAAATTGTCATTTGAAAAGGCAGTTTGACGTCCATTTGTCATATTTCATAGTCATAATATGTGGTTATGGACAGGAGAGTTCTATAGACTTTAACATGACAACAGATGAGAAAGTTTCTTCATAGTTCATTCCCTCAACTTGGGTATAACCCTTTGCCACAAGTCTAGCTTTAAAGGTCTGTACATTTCCATCTATACCTCTTTTTCTCTTGTAGATCCACTTACTGTTGGGAATGGTGTCCTAAACCTCCTTGTAATCTCATAGTTTGTAAACTCTGTATAAACATATTGTTATTAATAAAATAAGCATTATTTTATAAGCATTTACTCAATCCAATAAATTAAGATCCGAGGTTATTTTATGTAAATTTAAACAAGTATGTAGAGACATACAGGTGGATATTGTTTAAATAATAACCTAAATGGTCTGTAGTAGATGGATAAGGTTGGGTACCTTATCCTGGCGACACTACGGATATGACTCGCTGTGTAGGTGTTACAAGTGTTGTAAAGTGCTACAAATGATTTGATCCTAATCATTCATGTGGAGACATGCGAGCAAAGGTATCTTATACAAAGAGTTTGTATAAGACCGGACCACGAAATGATTAGTCTCTTTATATAACGCCGTTGATAATAGAGACTTACATTTCACTAGGATGACCATAGGTGACATGACCTGAATCCTGAATGAGTTGTGAATTCTTACTCATGAAGGTGGTCCTTTAATTTGTATGGGTTAGAGTGGCCAAATTGTCAACTTAACAAGCCTACCATTTTGGGGATTCGTCTGATTGGGGAGCTGGGAACTCAGCTTCACAAGAGAGAATTCACTCCTTCCCCGATGCAGGAGTAAGTAGATAAATTGCTCCCTTAAGGGCTGATTCCGAGTCTTGAACATAGTGGCCATTCCCTCTCTTGGGAAGAGAGGACTCAGTCATAATGAGACTATGACTTATTGTTCATTAGAGAAATAAGTGGCACTTAAGGAGTTAGATGTAACTACATGGGAAAAACGGTAATTTGGCCTAGTTGTATTTACGAGCGATTTGTGAAGGGTCATCGCACTGTTGGTTGGTTATATCCAATGGACACAGAAATATATCTGTAGTGTGAAGAGTGCAACTGTCGGTCTTTAGTGGAGTGCCCGACAGTTAACGAATGGTGGATATCATGATTAAAGAGTTTAGTCAGTTATTTACGTACCGTTGGAGCTTCAAGCTACAGGTCCATAAGGTCCCCTTGGTAGCTCAATGGATTTAAGTTGAGAATAAGTTTTTGGGTTAGTTTGAAATGTTCAAATTAACAAAGGGAATTTGATTATATATGATATAATTAAATTAATTAAATTATATATGTTATAATTGATATGATGTATTTGATACATTATTATTTGATTGGAGGAATTAATATAAATATGATTTATATTAAATGCCATAATATAGGAAAAGAACTATGGTTTTTATGTTGCATATGATTCAATATTAAAATTATAGGTTATAAATATTATATGATAAGTTGGTTATTGTATTTATTTATAATTTATTGATTATATGATAATTAATATTTCTTTTTCTAAATAACCGACCTTGGTGGGTGGTTATACACGGTTTTATGTTAATTGTGAGATAAAAAGAAAAATAGTTTTTCAAATCATTAAGTCGAATCATCTCATAGAATTCACTATCGAGTAAAAGGAGTTTTACTACACAATAGCTTAACAAAGGCTATACGATCGAGTATCAAGTCTATACGATAGACTTATTCCTCTATGCGATCTAGTATCAAGTCTATACGATAAACTTCTTCCTTTATACGATTGTTCATCGCATACTCGATCGTCTATTCGATCGTTTACTTTCTCCATCCCTCTGTCCAAAATCGTATATAGCCTACAGCTCCTGGAATCTCACATCGAGAGTACCAAGGTAATCTTGTGGTGATGTCGAGTTCTGTTCGAGGATCGAGTTTAACTCGCTGGTGATCGAGGATTTTCCAGTTGCTCATTGCGTTCGAGTTGATTGTTTCGTTCGTGACTGATCGAGGGAAATACGTGAAGTGAGAATTCTTCAAAGGTATTGTCACTCAATCCTTTGTATTTAATTTAAGAAGCATGTTGTAATTTATCTTTAATGCATAAACTATTCTGTTTGATTGTAAATGTTTATGTTCTTTCACAATGGAGTTTGGAACGATCCACTTCCGCTCACCGGTCCTCTAGTTTTAGAGTTCTTTCACTTACAACCTATAGGTTTTACCCCATCAAGTTGATCTACAAGCTCTTAGACAAAATTGAAGTATATAGACTCCATTTCTTGATTCATGGCTTTAATCTATTCATTCTTGCCAACATCTCCCATTGCTTGTTTATAAGATAATGGATCCTCAACACCATCATCAGCTATAATGTCTTGGGCTTGTATTAAACCTATGTAGCATACAAGTGGGTTCATAACCTTCCCACTACGTTGAGATAATCTCAACTCTTGAGATGGATGTATATGACTAGATGAACTAACATAACAACTCTTGTTGATGTATTAGCCCCTTCAACAACCCTTGTTAAAGTCTCAGTAGATTCATTAGAAATTTCACTTAAGAACTATTTTACTTCGTGGTGTATGGTCTCTTATGTGGTCTTCTTCCAAGAAGGTAGCGTTTGTTGATACAAACACTTTATTCTCAATTGGTTCAAAGAAGTATCATCCTCTCATTTCCTTAGGGTAGCCTACAAATAGGCATACTTTTGAATGAGGTTCCAACCTTTTGGGATTTGTCATTAATACATAGGCTGGACATCCCCAAATTTTGGAGTGGCATAAACTACCTATACGACCTCTCCATAACTCAAAAGGTGTTTCAGAAACTCTTTGAGAGAACATTGTTCTAAATGTAAACGACAGTCTTTACTACATATCCCCAGAACGAATCAGGAAGATGGGCATAACTCATCATAGACCTAACCATGTTCAATAGGGTTCTATTTCTCCTTTTCGATACATCATTATGTTGAGGTGTATCTGGGGATGAGAGTTGGAACGTAATTCCATGCTCTATCATATAGTTCTAGAATCTTAAGTCCATATACTCTCCATCACGATTAGATTATAGTGTTTTTATCTTTTTACCTAACAAGTTTTCAACCTTAGTCTTGTAATCCTTGAACTTTTCAAGTGCTTCAGACTTGTGTTGCATTAGGTATAAATACCCATATCTAGAATAATCATATATGAAAGAGATGAAATATTCATACCCTCCCCGTGCTCTTACATTCATCGGACCGCAGAGATCTAAATGTATAAGCTCTAAGGTCTCTTTGGCTCTATAACCTTTTCTAATAAAAGGTCGTTTTGTCATTTTGTCTTCAAGGCATGACTCACATACATGTAAAGAGTTTTCTTTTAAACCATTTAGAAGTCTACTTTTCACCAATCTCTCAATCCTATTGAGATTAATGTGACCTAACCTTAGATGCCAAAGGTGGGTATTTTCTTTAGGAGAAATTATCGGTCTTTTAACAGTTGTTGTCATTTTGAATATTTCAATATTTAGCACGGCTTTTGTAACGAACGACCTTAGTACATACAAGTTACTTTCCATTGAATCAAAGATATTTCCATTCCATTCTAAAAAATAAACACTTTATTTTCGGATAAAGATAAGGAATACTTTTGTTCAATTAGACAAAAAATAGAAATTAAGTTCCTCTTGATATTAGGAACTACATATACGTCATCCAATAATATATATAATTTCTTGTCCAAAAATAACTTAAGTCTGCCTACGGCAACAACTGAAACAACCTCACCAATATCGACTCTAAGAGTCATTTCTCCAACTACCAATTGTCTCCAGGAATTAAATCCCTGATAGGAAGAACATATGTGATTAGTAGCTTCTGAATCAACTATCCAGGCAAAATCATTATTCTCTACTAAGCACGTCTCCAAGACAAATAAATTATATTTATTTTCTTCAAAGTTCTTCCTTTTCAGGAGAGTAGTGGGATTAGCTTCAAAACCCATATCATGAACTTCAAGCTTCATCTCAGAAGACAATCCTCGTTGATTAACTTCACTAGATACGAAAACATTTGCTTTCTCTATTTGTCCCTTGACATTCAATACAGACTGGAGTTTATCGAGGGAGCTGGTATTACTAGTTTTGTCATTATCAACCCTACTTTGCTTGAATTGTGAGAAATTTTGCTCAAACAATTCTTGCATTGATTGCATGATCTGATATGCAATGACCATACTCTCAAATATTTTGGCTAAGGCATCAAGTATGTTTGCCAAAATGTAAACTTAGGCCTTATTATTAGCCTTCGTTCACATTTCGTATGCATCACGAATATTTAGTATTGCATCAGGAGTTGGAACTTAAGGACAATCCTTAGTCAAGACGATGTTAAGGTCGTGAACCACGAAAAAAAGTTTTAATAGAATCTTTCCAAGTTGTATAATTAAAATCGGTCAAACAAGTAGAGGCAAATAACAGAAAAATACATTTTGACATTTTTGCTAAAAAGAAACAAATTGATCTACTTTAGATCTTAACATAACTCTAAAACATCCAATCAATTTTAGGACAAATTAAATGAACCCCATTTAACATCTAATTTTTGCAATGATGCTTCAGTGATTTAGGACAAAAGCCACCGAAGGGTAGTCAATTGTCCCTTCACCGAACTGAGACACTCTCAATCAATTATTACACCAGAATAACTCTTATTCCTATAATAATTAGTCATCATTTATTTGGTCAAGAAATCATTAACTAGCTTAACAATTTCTCGTAAGTGTGACCCTTCATTTTAGACTCTAGAGTTCCACCCTAATGAGCCAACCGAAGAGAAAAATCGATTGAGGCAAAAACTAAAGCGATCCTATCCATTTCTAGAGTTCACCTTGATATTGACCTAATGCACGAACCATCCGAAGGGGGATGCTCTCAGGGTGCCTCGAGGCCATGCAAGAAGATCTCATATTGCAAACTAATGAAGGAGACTGGAGGACATGTTGACACATGTCCCTCTCCCACTTACTATAAATACTCTTTCCATTCACCTTGATATCGACTCATGCAAACACCATTTGAAGGGGAACGCTCCAAGGGCACCTCGAGGCCAAGCATGAGTCTTACGGTATCAAGATTAAGGGAGAAAAACGAGTGGAAGATTGACGTATCGTATGCATCTTTTTTCCTCCCACTGAGTATTTTAAAAACCTTATTTAACTTAGGAAAAATACAACTAATTATTTTTACTAAGTGATTGTTTAAGTTTGCCCAACAGTAGCACATACTTTGGATAGTTAAACAATTTTGATTAATGTTCATTAAACATTTTAACAAACTTTAATCAACAATTGCATACTTGTAACAAATCTATCTAATTCACCTTCCAGGTCAGTTCCTAGTTAGGGGTGTTCTGTTTCCGTCAGCTTAAATACTCCAGCCTAGACAGAACTAGCCTTAGACAAAGGTCCTTTATAGATACTTTGCTATAATTTTAATTTTTTTTTTTATTAAAACCAATTTAATCTTATTAAACTGATTAAAAAGATTAAACTAATTCCTAATCTCATTAGAAATTTTGTGATCTTAGGTCTATGTGAATCATATTTTTAAACTATTTTAACAAATGATTTGAACCAAAGTTTGCATGCAATTATAAATTATTGTTTTTAATTTCTAATTTTATTTATTTATAACGATTATAAAATAAATGAAACAAATTAAAATAATTCATTGCATTTGATATCATACTTTGTAAATTTATAACATTTATAAAATTGTCTAAAGTAATGACATGTTTCATGCAATCTCCATTTCATAACTTAACATACATAACATTTATATATACTAAAGTAATGAAATAAAATAACATTCATACATTCATCCAACTATATATTATAACTCTTATAATATAAATGATGCATGACAATGTTATTGTGCATGCAAACATATAGTATAACACTTATATTCTATGATACATGAGCATGGTATAAAATAAAATCATGCAACTATATATTATAACATTTATAATATAAATGATACTTGAATAATGCATAACCTATGGTGGGATTTTACTATATGACATACATTATGACATATATAATTAAAATTAAACAATAAATTAAATATATAATTTAAACAACAATTTATAAACCATGATTGGACTCCTAAAGCATTAATAAAATTAATATAACATTTAAATTAATTTTAAATTAATAAAAAAACTAACTATTACATAAATAATAGCTTAATCGATTCAAAATAGGTGAACCGAACCTTGAACCACACGAACCGGTTCGCCTAAAACCCAAACCGCACGCGAACCAGATGCGAACCAGCTGAACTATGAACTGAACTGCACGCGAACCGGGAAAATTTTTCTGTCTCGGAGCGTTGCAATGCTACGGAAAAATTCTTCGTCCGCCTTGGTGATAACGAGCAGAAATGCACGTTATCATAGTACTAAGTTCTTAAACAATGTTGATTGCGTTGATGAAATATGTTAAATTGCGTCCATTAAGCATAAATTCTATAATATTGCGGTCGCACGCGTCCAATGCATTAGAGCAGTTGATCTTTATATTTTTGTGCAGAATATGTGTTAACGCAATGCAGAGATTGCGACCATAGGAATACATTGGTCGAGCGCAACTTCACCGCAAGACTTTGCATTGATCGTGCTCACAAACATTCGCCCAAGAAGAATCACCGCAACTTGGTCGGCGCAACATGGTGGGCGCATCAGGGTGAAAGGATAATTAAGATCGATGGGATAGAAAGCTGATGGCAATCTAATCCAAATTAAGTTGACAGTCGATAACGGTCACAAAGTAAATTAAGCTTTATCGGTGACAATTATCTGGCGCATCAGTCAGGAATTAAAGCTGTCCCATCTGTACAACCGAGAGAGAGAAGCCGCCTTTCACCATGGAAACTCTATAAATATCAAGTGCATTCTTCAGAGAAGGGGTTAAGCAGTCGATTAATTCATCACTTTACAAGTTCACACCTCTGTCCTTAGTTTTCTTCCATTTTAAGGCGGATGCGAGGAAGAAGGTGTGCCGATAGATTGTTCCGGCAAGCTTGAGAAAGTACCAGGAGCTCCAAGACAGAGAGTGGGCCAACGCCTACGGAAGCGGGAACATTTGTAGATCAGAATAGAGATTCAGTGTAAAAAGCCTCGGTCAGCAAGGAATTGCTAACAGGCTCTCTACCCTTATTTTCTATTATCATTTTGTACTCAACTCAGTTATAAGAATGGAATGTCTTTCTCTATATTTGTTCACTTTCTGTTATTTAAGCATGAGTAGCTAAATTAGCTGAATGGGTTGAGAAGTAGTTACCTAGCATAACGAGGGAATCTTCATCTTGGTGATTATCTTGTTTATGTATGCTTCATTTGTCTATTAGAGATACTCGGAAGGGTAGTCTAAAGACAGGATCTAGACTTGGGAAGGTCAGGTCAGAATCTAGGTTTGGAAGAACCAGATTAGAACGCATAAATGGGAGATAGGCGCTTAGGAATGAGCACTATTTGTTAGTAATACATCGCATCACTAGCGAATATGGTAGATGTATGCGGTCACCTTGCTTTCATGCATTTTGCATCAACGCATAGACAAGAGTAGAGACTTAGGGAAAGCTCTATGGACATTTTGCATTCAACACATGTGCCCTAAACTTAGAAGCATCGCATTTACATTGGGAAATGACTTGCTGTGCATGGTTGTAACATGATCGCAAGTTTGACGCATTCCTCGAGTAACGATAGCTAAAAGACCTTCTCAAAACCGTTCATCGCATACTCATTGCATCTATCAACGCAACTATCTTTCTCAAATCCACCGCCTTTATTTACTTCTTTTTCATCAACGCAACAACACACCCACACTTTATTTATTTACTCGGTTACCACAAAGTTTTTATAACATTAACAACGTAGCTATTTTCACAAGTCCCTGTGTTCGACCCTGGACTTACCAGAAAATTCAGAGAAATTTACACTTGAATTTCGCTGGGGAAACTTGAGTGCACAACGCAATCCATCAATGCATATCATCCATATTTCCACTTAATAAAATAACGCATCACTTGGGCACAATGTTGCAGTGCTACTGTATAGTAGCCACTGTATAGACGTGAAATGCTTTGATTCTTCTCCAATATGGGCCTCGTTTTCACCAGAAAAATGTCAGGAACAACACGATGACTCGAGACTAAGAATTTATAGACTCTATAACTGTTGGATTGGTGTCCTAATTCTCCCGGAGTCTCGTTGTTTGTAATGATACACATTGTTTAATGAATAAAATAATTGTTATTTCATTCTGGTTTTTACCAATATCCAATAAACAAAGTTCCATGGTTATCTTATGTAAACTTAATCATGCATATGTGATATATAAGTGGATCATGACTTAAATGATAACCTAAATAGGTCTGTAGTATAAGGATTAAGATGGGATACCTGATCCTGGTGACACTACAGATATGACCCAGTTTTTAGAGGTTTGCAAATGTTGTAAACTACTACAGATGGGAGATCTTGACCATTCATGTAGAGGCATGCGAGCGGGGGTATCATATATAAAGAGTTTGTATAAGATCGGAGCACGAGATGACTAGACTCTGTATATAACATCGTTGATACTAGAGATTTACATCTCACCTAAACGACCATTGGTGACACGACCTCAATCCTGAATGTTTTGGGAACTCTTGCCTTTGAAGGCGATCCTTTGATTAGTATAGGTGAGAGTGGCCAGATTGCCAACTCAATATGCCTACCTTTTTGGGGACTTGTCTGATTTGAGAGCTGGGAACTCAATACACAAGATGGAATTCACTCTTTCCCTGAAGCAGGGGTAAGTAGAGAGATTGCTCCCTTAAAGACTGATTCCGGGGCTTAAGCATGGTGGCCACAACTTCTCTTTGGAAGAGAAGACTCAGTCATAGTAGGACTATGACTTATGTTCATTAGAGGGATCGGAGGTAATTAAGGAGTTAAATGTAACTATAGGGGCATAACGGTTATTGGCCGAACTGTACTTACAAGCGATCTGTGAAAGGTTATTGCACTGCTGATTGGTTAAGATTGACACATAATATATCTATGATAAGGAGAGCTCAATTGTCGATCTTTAGTGGAGTGTCTGGTAGTTAACAGATGGTGGATCCTGTGACTAAAGAGTTTTATCAATTATTCACGTACCATTGGAGCTTCGAGCTACAGATCCATAAGGTCCCCTTGGTAGCTCAATGGATTCAGTTAAGGATCAGTTCTTGGTGTTGATTTGAAATGTTCAAATCGAGAAGAGGTAATTCGATTATATATGATATGATCAGTATGAGGTATGAGATACATCTAGTGGAGGATTAATTTAAATGAGATTTACGTTAAGTACAATGAAATAGAAAAAAAGCTATGGTTTATGTGTTTCATGAGATGAAATATTAAAACTATAGGTTATAAATATAGTATGATAAGTAGTTATCATTTATATTTATAATAATATTAATTATTAGATAATTATCTCTTTTTCTCTAATAACCAATTGAGTGGGAGGTTATTAGTAGTTTCATGGTAACCGTGAGATAAAAGGAAAAATGTTTTCCTAATTTTAGTAAGATTTTCAAAATTGATGATTTGAGATTTCCAATCTCGCAAAAATCTCACGAGAAGTTGTCAAGTAAATTGGATTTACTAAGCTACAGTTTGGATGAGCTAAACGATCGTGAAGTGTTTGTAGGTGATAGACACTCAGTTAAGCGATGAGCTAAATGATCGCATAGCTTTTGCTAGACAATTGCTTAGCTTTTCCTAAATGATTGAACATCGACCTATACGATAGATTCTTCCATCTCCCACTTGCTCAATCGTTTGCACGATTTTGTTTTCTCCATCTTCTGCTTCAAACCATGTCCACACAGAGCCCACCCTCATTGAACAAGGGTATACCGTCTCTTTTTCTGAGAGTAAAGTGTTTATTTCAAGAATGGAGTGGATATTGGTTATGTTTCAATGGAAAGTAACTTATATGTACTAAGGCCGTTAGTCATAAAAGCCTTGTTTAACACTGAAATGTTCAGTACGGCAACAACAGCTAAAAGACCAAAGGTTTCTCCTAAGGAAAACGCCCATCTTTGGCATCTAAGATTAGGTCAAATCAACCTCAATAGGATTGAGAAGTTGGTGAACAGTGGACTTCGAAAGAGTTTAGAAGAAAACTTCTTGCCAGTATGTGAATCGTGTCTTGAAGGTAAGATAACCAATTAACCTTTTACTGGAAAATGTTACAGAGCCAAGGAAGCCTTGGAGCTTATACATTTAGGCCTCTATTGTTCGATGAATGTTAGAGTTTGAGGTGGGTATGAATATTTCATCTCTTTCATAGATGATTATTCAAGGTTAGGGTATCTGTACCTAATCCAACGTAAGTTTGAAGCCCTTGACAACTTCAAGGAATATAAGGTTGAAGTTGAAAACTTGTTAGGTAAGAAGATAAAAAAACTACGATCTGATCGTGGTGGAGAGTATATGGACCTCCAATTCCAGAACTATATGATAGAACATGGAATTACGTCCTAACTTTCGGCCCCTGGTACACCTCAACAGAATGGTGTATCAGAAAGGAGAAACAGAACCTTGTTGGACATGGTTCGGTCTATGATGAATTATACTCATCTTCTAAACTCGTTTTAGGATTTTGCAGTGGAGACTGCATGCTATATCCTGAACAATGTTCCCTCAAAAAGTGTTTCTAAAACACCTTTTGAGTTATAGAGAGGTCGTAAAGGTAGTTTACGCCATCAGGATTTAGGGTTGTCCGGCACATGTGCTAGTGACTAACCCAAAGAAGTTGGAACTGCATTCGAAGGTTTGCCTTTTTGTAGGCTACCCCAAGGAAACAGGAGGTGGATACTTCTATGTTCCAAGTGAGAACAAAGTATTTGTTGCAAAAAATGCTATCTTCTTGGAAGAAGGCCACATGAGAAATCATAAGCCACGAAGCAAGCTCGTTTTGCGAGAGATTTCTAGTGAGACTGGGACTGCTGAGGATTCAACAAGAGTTGTTAAACAGGCTGACAGATCAACAATAGTTGTTGAGGTTAGAACGTCTAGTTAACCAACTCAAGAGTTGAGATTGCCTCGATATAGTGGGAGGGTTATTAACAAACCAGATCGCTACATGGGTTTTACTGAAGCCCAAAACGTCATTACGAATGATTTGGACGAGGATCCATTGTCTTTTAAGAAAACAATGAAGGATGTTGACAAAGATGAATGGGTTAAAGCCATGAACTAGGAAATGGAGTCTATGTACTTCAATAACGTCTGAGAGCTTGTTGATCCACTTGATGGGTAAGACCTATTAGGTGTAAGTGGATCTATAAGCGAAAGAGAGGTGTAGATGGAACGGTGCAAACCTTTAAGGCTAAATTCGTGGCAAAGGGTTATACCCAGATCGAGGGAGTTGACTATGAGGAAACTTTCTCACCTGTTGTCATGCTCAAGTCTATCCAGATTCTCCTGTCCACAGCCACATTTTATGATTATGAAATATAGCAAATGGACGTCAAGAATTCCTTTCTTAATGGTAATCTTGAAGAGACCATTTATATGACTCAACCAGAGGGGTTTATAGTTCTAGATCAAGAGCAAAAAGTTTGCAAGCTTAATAGATTCATTTATAGGCTGAAACAAGCATCTAGATCATGGAACATCAAATTTGACACTACTGTCAAATCATTTGGCTTTGATCAGAATGTTGATGATATCCTACTCATTGGGAATGATGTAGAGTATCTGACTGACATTAAGAAATGGCTAACTACCCAGTTCCAAATGAAAGTTTTAGGTGAGGCACAGTATGTTCTCGAGATCTAGATCATTCGGGATCATAAGAACAAACAGTTAGCCCTGTCTCAGCATCGTACATCGATCAAATGTTGATCAGGTACAGGATGTAGGATTCTAAGAGGGGTTTATTATCCTTCAGGCATGGAATCGTTTTGTCTAAGGATCAATGTCCTATGACACCTCAAGAGGTTGAGGAAGTGAGACAGATTCCCTATGCTTCTGCTGTAGAAAGCTTGATGTATGCAATGTTGTGTACTAGACCCGACATTTGCTATGCAGTAGGGATTGTCAATCAGTATCAGTCCAATCCAGGATTTGATCACTGAACGGCGGTCAAGAATATCCTCAAGTATCTTCAGAGAACGAAGAACTACATACTCGTGTATGAAGATAAGGATCTGATCCTTAAAGGATACACAGACTCTGACTTTTAGATCAATAGAGATTCTCGCAAATCGACATTGGGGTCAGTTTTCACTCTGAATGGAGGGGCTGTAGTCTGGCGAAGCATCAAGCAAGGATGCATCACGGACTCCATTATGGAAGCCGAATATGTAGCCGCTTGTGAAGCAGCTAAGGAAGCTGTTTGGCTAAGGAAATTCCTTTCAGATTTGGAAGTTGTTCCAAATATGGATTTGCCTATCACTCTGTATTGTGATAATAGTGGGGCTGTGACAGATTTAAAGGAGTCTCGGAGTCATCGTCGGGGTAAGCACATAGAGTGGAAATACCACTTGATCAGGGAGATTGTGCATCGCGATTATGTGATAGTCACGAAGATCGCATCGGAGCACAACGTTGCTAATCCCTTTAGAAAGGCTCTCACGGCTAAAGTGTTTGAGGGTCACCTAGAGAGTCTAGGTCTGCGGGACATGTGACACCTTGTCTAGGGCAAGTGGGAGATGATACTGGGGTATGTCCTAGTTTATTGTATATTGTACATGTTTTATATTGTATTGTACATTAGTCTTCTGAAGCATTAGAACAAGTGGGAGATTGTTGGAATTTGTGTCCTAATTCTCCCGGAGTCTCGTTGTTTGTAATGATACACATTGTTTTATGAATAAAATAACTGTTATTTCATTATGGTTTTTACCCATATCCAATAAACAAAGCTCCTTGGTTATCTTATGTGAACTTAAGCATGTATATGTGATATAAAAGTGGATCATGAATTAAGTGATAACCTAAATAGGTCTATAGTATAAGGATTAAGGTGGGATACCTGATCCTGGTGACACTACGGATACGATCCGTTTTGTAGAGGTTTGCAAGTGTTATAAACTACTATAGATGGTAGATCCTAACCATTCATGTGGAGACATGCGAGTGGGGGTGTCCTATACAAAGAGTTTGTATAAGATCAGACCATGAGATGACTAGACTCTGTATATAACGCCGTTGATATTAGAGACTTACATCTCACCTAAACGGCCATAGGTGATACGACTGATAACAGGTAGAAATGCACGTTATTACAACACAAATAAATAAAACAATGAGGGAATGCGACGGTAAAAATATACAAAATCATATCCAAAAGCGTTAAACTGAGAATATCGCGATCGCATGCGCCCATCGCATAAAAGTAGCTAATTTACTTATTTTATGCAGGAAAAATGCGTTGGCGCAAAGGAAATTGCGATTCAAGAAATTAGGCGTCCGCGCACATTGAAAGATTGCGATCGCCAAGTCATGCGATCGTGAGAAATTGCTCAAGAAGGTGCCCGCATAAAGATTGCGCATCAAGGTGATAGCATAATAAATCATGATGGGACGGAAAGTTGATGATGGTCGAATTCGAATTTAGTTGACAATTCGTTAACGCCACACTAGTACACTCAACTTTCGATGATCTTTAATCGACGCATCAGAGCAGGAGATTTAATGACTGCCCATCATTGCAATCATTGGAGAGAAAGGCTGCTTCACCTTGAGCTCTATAAATACCGAAGGCCACCATTGTAAAAGGGTTAACAAGTTAGATCAGATACAAGATAGATAGCCGTTAGTCTGTTCATAGTCACTCTTATACTTAGAAGACGGAGTTGAGCCAAGAGAAGAAGACGCCAAGAGATCATTTCCGGACAGCTCGAAAGACTGACGGGAAGCGCTCCAAAAGGAGAGAGGGCCTACACTTGCTAGAGTAAGGATATTCTTCTAGGCAGAGTTGGAGTGAAAAGACAATGTAAAAGGCCACGGGAAGCAAGTCATTGCTATCGTGCTTCTTATCTCTACATTCTATTGTTATTCTATATTCTGCATTTAATCTATAGACAATGGAAATCACATTTCAACTTATGTTCAATCTCTCCATACTTCGCATGAGTAGCTAAATTTCTGAATGGGTTGAGAAGTACTTAGCTAGTATGACCTAAAATCTTCATTTTATGTGATCATTTTGTCTTATGTATGCATTATTCACCCTTTAGAGATGCTCGGGAGAGTGGTCTAAAGATAGAATCTAGGCTTGGAAGAGTCAAATTAGAACCGCATAAGCAAAAGATAAAAACTTAGGAATAAGTTCTATTGCTATTAACACATCACATGCACCCTAGAGATAAGATATGATAGTATGCGGTCACCTTGTTTATGTGTGCATCATTCATCATCGCATAGACAAGAATAGAGGCTTAGACATAAGTCCTATCGACTTTTTCGTATACATCGCATGTGTCCTAGAAATAGGAATTACGACATTTGCATTGGAAGATGACATGTTGTTGTTTGTGTATAGCATGATCGCATAACTTGAACGCAATCTTAGGAAGTCTTAGCTAAATCCCTTCTCAACCTATTCATCGCATACTCATTGTAATTCTCGATTTCATCAACTCTTTACTTGAATCCATCGCATAGGAAATATACTCAAAACACCATCTAACTTATTTGTTTTTGCCACCGCAAGGGAATCAAATTTACTGTCGCATAGTAACTCAGTAGTCCCTGTGTTCGACCCTGGACTTACCAAAAAACCTAGTGAGATTTATACTTAGATCTTATTAGGAAAACTTGCATGTGCAATGCATAACAAATCACCACAATTTCATACCATTATTGCATCACATTTACGATGCATCAATGACCTCAATCCTGAGTGTTTTGGGAACTTCTGCCCTTGAGAGCGGTCCTTTGATTAGTATGGGTGAGAGTGGTCAGATTGCCAACTCAACATGCCTACCTTTTGAGGAATTTTTTGATTTAGGAGTTGAGAACTCAATACACTAGATGGAATTTACTTCTTTCTCGAAGCAGGGGTAAGTAGAGAGATTGCTCCCTTAAGGGCTGATTCCGGGGCTTGAACATAGTGGCCACAACTTCTCTTTGAAAGAGAGGACTCAGTCATAGTAGGACTATGACTTATGTTCATTAGAGGGATCAATGGTACTTAAGGAGTTATATGTAACTACAGGAGCATAACGGTTATTGGTCGAGCTGTACTTATAAGCGATCTGTGGAGGGTTGTCGCACTGCCGATTGGTTAAGATGGACACATAATATATCTATGCTAGGGAGAGTTCAACTGTCGGTCTTTAGTGGAGTGCCTGACAGTTAACGGATGGTGAATCCCGTGACTAAAGAATTTAGTCAGTTATTCACGTACTGTTGGAGTTTTGAGCTATAGGTCCATAAGANTGGAATTTACTTCTTTCTCGAAGCAGGGGTAAGTAGAGAGATTGCTCCCTTAAGGGCTGATTCCGGGGCTTGAACATAGTGGCCACAACTTCTCTGACAGTTAACGGATGGTGAATCCCGTGACTAAAGAATTTAGTCAGTTATTCACGTACTGTTGGAGTTTTGAGCTATAGGTCCATAAGATCCCCTTTGTAGCTCAATGGACTCAGTTGAGGATTAATTCTTCGTGTTGATTTGAAATGTTCAAATTGACAAGAGGTAATTCGATTATATATGATATGATTGGTATGATGTATGAGATACATCTAGTGGAGAATTAATTTAAATGAGATTTACGTTAAGTACCATTGAATAGAAAAAGAGCTATGGTTTATATGTTTCATGAGATGAAATATTAAAACTATAGGTTATAAATATAGTATGTAAGTTAGTTATCATTGATATTTATAATAATATTAATTATTAGATAATTATCTCTTTTTCTCTGATAACCAATTGAGTGGGAGGTTATTGGTAGTCTCATGGTAACCGTGAGATAAAAGGAAAAATGTTTTCCTAATTTTAGTAAGATTTATAAAATTGATGATTTGAGATTTCCAATCTCGGAAAAATCTCACGGGAAGTTGTCAAGTAAATTGGATTTACTAAGCGACAACTTGGATGAGCTAAACGATCATGGAGTGTTTGTAGGTGATAGACACTTAGCTAAGCGATGAGTTAAATGATCACATAGCTTTTTCTAGACGAGCGCTTAGCTTTTCCTAAATGATTGAGCATCAACCTATACGATAGGTTCTTTCATCTCCCACATGCTTAATCGTTTGCACGATTGTGTTTCCTCCGTCTTCTACTTCAAACCAAGTCCACACAGAGCCCACCCTCTAGATTCTCAAACCGAGAATACCAAGGTAGCCTTCTTGGTGGTGTCATACTCAATTCGACACTGTCAAGGTTCTGTGGAGGCCGTTTGTGTTGTTCGGAATGTTCGTGACCTAGGCGATCGCTGAGTTTGAATGTGCGATGTTCGTGCAGTGTAGCGGTCATGTTGGACGAATGTTCGTGGTTGCTGNAGGCGATCGCTGAGTTTGAATGTGCGATGTTCGTGCAGTGTAGCGGTCATGTTGGACGAATGTTCGTGGTTGCTGTGTTGTTGTGATCGAGCATTCGTGATCAAGGAGCTTGGTGATGAGTCTGCAAAAGTGTATAGCGTTTGTCCTTGATCTTTTGTATATCATGCTGTAATTTCTGTAATTAATGCATAACTGTATGCTTCTGTTTATGATTGTAATTGTAAAGTTCATATATAATTGTAATTTGAAATAATCTTTCTGCTGCTCATGGAAATCCTCGTGTTCGATTTTCTTTAATAACAATAATTATGCCCAAAGCAATGGACCCTTACAAATCAAATTTGTAAAGAAAGTTGTAAATCTAAAGCCTAATCCTAAAAACATCCATGAATCGCAAACCAAATTCATCCATTCATCATAAACATGAAGAAAAAATAGAATGCAACACCCACCATTAAACTGAAATTATATTCTTAAAAAAAAAAGGAAAAATTAGGTACTAAGAACGCTGCTCTGATACCAATTGAAAGGAACCGTGAGGTCCCCAGCAGAAGCAGGATGGGTCCAAATTTACGTTTTTCATAGGATTAAATTACAGAACAAAAAAAAACTATGCATTTTCAAAAATCTTTTACAGCATGCTTATCACAGAAGGAATTAGGGAAAAAATTTGCTTACTTTTGAAGAACAACTTCTTCACGTAAATCCTTCTTCATCCAATCACGAACACTTCGATGAGGACACCACCAAACGAAACCTTTTGTATTCTCTTGTTAGTGGAGAACTGTTAGGAGGTGTGGGCTCTGCTTCTTTTGGAAGATGGAGGAGAGGATTTTAGAAGAGAGGAATTTTCTCTTAAGGAAAAAAAAAAAAGCACAACCCCAAAAAACCTCTATAACCTTCTCGTGAAGGAGAACAAGACGATCGTGAAAAAACTTCCTCCTTCCTCTCTTGGCCACATGTTTGAATTAGAGAAAATTAGGGGAAGCGAGTTTATTAAATTATTTGAATTTATTAAATTCAAATAATTTAATAAATAAATAAAATTTAATATATATATGATAACCAACTTATCATATACTATAAGTTAAACTCTATGTTATATCAAATATAATAGATAATCTATAGTTTCTATATTGTATAAAATACAATATAATCTATAGTTTGAATTTTCTCAATCAATCATGGTATTTAATATAAATCCAATTCATATTAAATTCAATTATATGAATCTCATCCATTCAATTAGTATTTGAATCATATTCAAATATTTAATTCCTCTCAAAATAAACTCTCTATTATAATGTATCGAATATATTATATTAAACATATCACATATAATTAAAAATTAATTATATCACATATAATTATATTAAATTAATTATATCATATATAACTAATTCCCTCATTTAATTTGAAGAATTCAATGTATTCCAAAATTAATTCTTAATAATCCCTGTTGAGCTATAGAGGGGACCTTATGGACATGTAGATTGAAGCTTTAATGGTACTTGGACAATTAATTGAACTCCTTTAATTAAATTACCCAACATCCATTAACTGCCGGCTACTCCACTAAAGACCGACAACTGCACTCTTCACACTACAAATATACTTCTATGTCAATTGGATATAACTAGTCAACAGCGCGATGATCTTTCACAAATTGCTCGTAATTTAGGGTTGGCAAAAAACCCGACGGGGCGGGTCCCCCATTCGGGCTGAGGATTCCCCGATTTTACCGGGGATGGGGTCAAATCGGAGAATTTATTTGAGGCCCCGTCCGAGGACGGGACGGGATGGGGACAATATCCCCGCCCCGACCCCGATTAATCCCCGACCCCGAATTTATATATATATATATTNGACCCCGAATTTATATATATATATATTTTTATCCCCTCCCCAATCCTCTCTCGCTCTCTGAAATCTGCAACAAAACATCCCTCCCCTCTCGCTCTCGCTCATCCCTCCCCTCCATTGAAGTCTGCCTTGGCGGGGACGAGGGCGGGGATGGGGGACAATTTCCCCTATGGGGCCAGGGACGGGGGACGCCCCCGCCCCAGCCCGACCCCGTTGCCAACCTTATCGTAATTATAATTGGGCCAAAATTACTGTTTTGCCCTTGTAATTACATCTAACTCCTTAAGTACCACTGATTCCTCTAATGAACAATAAGTCATAGTCTAACTATGACCAAACCCCTCTCGAGTCAAGAGAGGGTGTGGCGCCACATTGTTCAAGCCCTAGAATCAGCTTTTAAGGGAGTAATTTATTTACTTACCCCGATATTAGGGAATGATTGAATTCCGTCTTGTGTAGCTGTGAAATCTAAACCCTATTTTCCCTACTTAAGTAAGTTTGGGTTTAAGTTAAGGTTTGTAGGGAAAATTTTGAGAAAAGGGAAGAAGAAAGTTCTAAGTGTTAAAATAGGGCTCTCGAGTAGCATGTTAGGAGCACTTGGTGGAGGAAAATTGGCTAAGTGTGGAAGCCAAAGTGGCTATGCATTGAAATCTTGATGTGTTGGTGCATAGGGCCTTGTGGGCAGAAGCCATGCTCAATGGAGGTTAGTAGATCGCATGGTAGGCATGGAAGAAGAGACATTTTTAGGCTAAGTGTTTGGCCGAGTAGGGTACCATGTGTTAGCATGGATGATGAGCTAGTAATAGGTATGCACTGATGGAGGCTATGCATGCACGAGTTAGCAAGGGCCGAGAGAAATGGCATGCAGTGAGCAATGGCCTATGCTTTATAGGACATGGACACGTACATAGACAAGGACACAAAAGGCTCTGAGGTTGTGTGTGCGATAGCTTGCGACCAGACAAGGTGCTGGTGGATGCGCGCACGCAGGCAAGTTGACACAAAGTGATACATGGGGATGAACGCTCGGTTTCATGCAAGGATGGGTGCAAGGTGCTGACGCGGGGGCACTGGACGTGCGTGAGGCGTGTGACTGTGAGTTATGTGATGCCGAGACTGGTGACCCATGCGATGCCAAGGCTGTTAGGCTAGGCGATGATCCTAGTGCATGCGTTCAAGGATAAGTGATGATTGTGAGCTTGTGCATTGAGGGCAGCGTGTTGACAAGGAGCCTTGGATGTTAGCATGTTTGGTGGGCGTACGGCAAGGCAAAGCCTTGAGCATTGGCATGATGAGGTGTTGGCTTAGGTGCTAGCTAGGTGTTGGGCGATGACCAAAGGCTTGACATGTATTAATGAGGGGTTGTGTTGGTCAGCCCTTGCGAGGTTAAAAGCTAAAGGATGCGATGGTGCTAAAGCCAAGAGGCCAAGGTGTCAGCCCTAAGCAAAAGGTTGAGTGAGGCATGAAATGACACACGCGTTGGTCCTAGGGCATGCGTTAGTGAGGATGGCACGCGTGTGGGGGCTGTTGTGTGATGAAGCTAGCTGAAGTCAAGGCTTACATTGGTGATTTAAGGGAAGCTTTCAGCTCAATCACTGAATTTAATAGGCTAGCTATCGTGGTTAGGTTTAATGACACCACTTAGAGCTTGATGTGGTAGCTTATTAAGGATGCATGGCTGGCAGATTCAAATATAAAAGGGAAGGCTAAACTCAAAAACCTGTTTTAAGCAAACCACTCGAGCAATTAAAGTGATTCCAAGGCCATCTGAAAGCTGAAGGAGTCTAATAGATGGTGCGAGGCTTCCAAAAGAAGAATTCAACGGGAATAAGGTGAGAATTTGAAGAGAGTTCAAGAAGGTCGAGCTCTCGGGTAATCCAGAGCCAGTGATGAAGATTTAAGATTTTCGACCAAACCACGAAGAGTTATGAGCTCAAATTTTAAGCTGAGCTTGTTAAGACAATTTTGAACAAGTTTGTAGAAAGAAATTTCTTGAGAAAAGATCTGGAAATGGAGTTATTTGAATTATAAGTTGAATATGGAATTATTTGAACAAGAAGGCAGTTGCTTGAGCTGAACGAGTTAGCAGCTCAAGGTTGGACGCGTGTGTTTAGGCAGAAGCAATCCTCAACGTTTGTTAGGGCTATGTAGTCGATCATAGGTGACTTAGACATCAAGGAAAGTGTATGCGTTGATGTGTATCAATTTGGGCACATAGGTTGGGCGATTGGTGCAAGGGCTAGCCTATGCATTGGGCCATGTAATAAGGTGTGTGGGCATTTGTTGAAGACTTGGACGCATAGGAGCAGTCCGTGCACTGAGGTGTGGTTAAAAGAACTTCTAGGCTATACGTTTGAAGCATGGTATGCGGTGGTGTGATAATAGGTAGAAATGCACGTTATTACAGCGCAAAGATATAAAACAATGAAAGATTGCGATGGTAAAAATATACAATATTGCGTCCAAAAGCATTAAGTTTACAACATTGTGATCGCATGCGTCCATCGCATTAAAACAACTAACTTATGTATTTTGTGCAGAAAATGCATTGGCACAAGGTAGAAGTGCGATCCGAAGAAATTAACGTTTGAGCGCATTAAGAGATTGCGACCGTAAGGCTATGCGATCATATACGCTCGCGAAAATCTGCTCGAGAAGGTGGCCGCATAAATCCGGTGCATCAAGGTGAAAGCGTAATAAATCACGATGGGACAGAAAGATGATGACGGTCGATTTCGAATTAAGTTGACAAGCCATTAACGACATACTATAGCAAGTACACTTGATTTTTCGGTGACAAATATTCGGCGCATCAGATAGAGAATTAATGACATCCCATTAGTGCAATCATTCGAGAGAAAAAGTTCTTCACCTTGAAGCTCTATAAATACCAAAGGCCACCTTCATTGAAGAAGTTCACTCAGTCCAGAGAGCTCACTGTATAGATAGAAGTTAGCCTTATTTATAGTTTTCTTTTACTTAGAAGCCGGAAGCGAATGAAGGGAGATTACACTGGGAGATCGTCCCAGTGAATTCGAAAGAGTGCCGAGAAGCGTCGAGGCCAGAGAGAGGGCCAACTCTTGCGGAAGCAAGAACATCTTTTGGGCAGGATAGAGATAATGTAGTGTAAAACCCTTGGGAAGCAAGATATTGCTACCAGGCTCTCTACCCTTATTTTTCCATTGTCATTTTGTAATCTGAACCTATTGCTACCAGGTCAACGTAATTGCTCAAACGACCACGAGTTGTGTCATCTGTGGAGAAGCACATTCGATGGAAGAATGCCCAAGGAATCCGCAGACAGTATGCTTCATAAAGAATAACCCTTTCTCTGATACGTACAACCCCGGGTGGAAAAACCACTTTAACTTCGCGTGGAAAAATCAACAACACAACTTTCAACCAGTGGCGCAAAAGGAAGAGCCACCAGGATTTTTTCCGCGAACAAACGGTCAGACGCATAACTAAGCCAGTAGTTCGCAGGCACTGAATCTTCATTCTCAGAGAGCTTACTGTAGCAGTATATTGAGAAGAATGAATCAGTGCTTCAGAATCAAGCAACGTCCATCCGAAATCTTGAAATTCAGATAGGACAGATTGCGAGCGAACTAAAAAATAGACCACAAGGAGCGTTGCCGAGCTCAACTGAGCTCCCTCGCAACTCTGAGGGTATAGGAAAGGAACAATGCCTAGTAGTCTCTTTGCTAAGTGACAAAACGACAGCGGATGTAGGGGAAGAACCCATCATGAACAACTCGAATGAGGTGAAGACTGAGAACCCATTAACATATGATGCAGAGGAGCCCGAGAAGATGAACCCAGAAGTTGCGCCTAACTACAAGCCTCTGGAACACGAGATAAAAGGAGTACAACTACCACCATTCCTGCAAAGATTGAAAAAGAAACAGAATGATGAAGGAAAGATCGCTACAGTGGCAGTAACGCAAAATACTATGATCCCACAAAAAATGTGCGACCCAGGAAGCTTCACGATACCTTGTTCAATTGGAGAGGTCTACAGTGGTCAAGCACTATGCGATCTCAGAGCGAATATAAACTTAGTGTCGCTGTCCATCTTAAAATGATTAAATATGGGCAAACTCATGCCCACGACGGAGACTCTTCTGCTTGCAGACAGATCCCGAATACATCTCGAGGGAGAGTTGAAAGATGTCGCAGTCTCAATTGACAAATTCATCTTACCGGCAGACTTCATCATTTGGGATTATAAAGCGGACGAAGATGCACCCATTATATTGAGACGACCATTCCTCTCGACCGGTCGCGCTCAAATTGATGTGCACAAGGGGGAGATCTTGATGAACGTTAACGAAAAAAAGCTCCGGATTGAGGCAATCAAGATCCTAGAAGACCGAGAAAAGAAGAGAAAGTCGCCTTGGCCGTAAAAAGTCTAGATTGAAATAAGCAATCCATGCGTTACTATGCAACTCAAACTCATCAGGGACGCAATTCTTTTGGAATATCCTTTTTTTCCTATCAATGATTCATGAACTTTCGTTACCCTTCTTTTATCTGTTATCGCGTATTTGTCTCTTTATATAAAAAAAAAAATGACGCCGCGATCGTGGTGAATGATCGTGGTAAATGATTTTGCTAACTCTATTTTTTTTTTACCCTCGCGATGTTTTTTTGGCAACGATTGTGGTGAACGATTGCGGAGGAACTACATGAAAGATGCAACCAGCTTATTCTGCCACCACAATCGAAGAAAGCAGTTCGCCGCAAAGAAGGATGCAATCACACATAATGTGGGCGACAGAGTAAATTTGGGGGTTGTATCTTTCCTTGACTTTGTCTATTCCAAATTTTGCACTCTCGCATCGCATTTTAACTTTAAAAATTTTATCATCGCATCCTCTTTAGTCAGCGCAATTATAACATTGATTAATTTAGCAAGTCACCGCATTATTTCTCTTTGTCGATTATGATTTCAATGATGAAACACATGCCTTTATTGTTTCATATATACTAGAGTCAACTTAATTTTAGGATAGTCATCTCATGAAATATTTCTAGAAGTTAGTGGTTTGCCAGCTTTCTTTCAAACTGACTTTTTACGAAACTTCCTAAGAGCATCGCATGATTTCTTTCAATCTTTTAGCAATGAGGACATTGCTGCGTTTAAATTTGGGGGTGCGGTATTCATTTTCGACCTTGCTATTTTTAGGCTCTATAAAAAAATCATTATAACGTTGCGATCAGATCCTACTCGTAGTTGGATGTCCGCATGACACACGTAGGGGCAAGCCAAAACGAAGATAGGAATCATGATCAACGCATAAATAAATGATCGCAACTCCACTGCCAAATGGGCATGGGTTTAGACTGAGAAAGAGCGCCTTTCTTGTAGTTGGATGTCCGCATAACACACGTGGAGGTAAGTCAAAATGAAGACTAGGCACTTGGATCACGCAAGGTCTTGGAAAAAGTTATATGTCTAAAATACGCAAGGATAAAAATCATTTGAAAATATCCTAGTTAAAAAAGTTTTCTTATGAAATAAATCATGCGATGCCCTGCAAACTAGTAAAGTCTTTTTTAAGGTAAACTTGCGGTCCCTAAATTTTAGAAATATTTTAAGAAGAGACCTGAATAAGAATTAAGGTGATTTTGGTGCATAGGATTTGAATAAGGCAACCTTGAGAAATTTAGGAAAGAAGAAGGCGGTCGACTTTCTAAAGAAAATCTTTAGTTTATGCTTGAGGACAAACATTGTTTTAAAATTAGAGGTGTGATAAGGGGCAGAAATGCACGTTATTACAACGCAAAGATATAAAACAATGCAGGATTGCGATGGTAAAAATATACAATATTGCGTCTAAAAGCATTAAGGTCACAACATTGCGATCGCATACATCCATCACATTAAAATAGCTAACTTATGTATTTTGTGCAGAAAATACGTTGGCGCAAGGCGGAAATACGAGAAATTAACGTCCGAGCACATTAAGAGATTGTGACTGCAAGGTTATGCGATCATATGCGCTCGCAAAAATCTGCTCGAGAAGGTGGCCGCATAAAGCCGGTGCATCAAGGTGAAAACGTAATAAATCACGATGGGACAGAAAGCTAATAACGGTCGATTTCGAATTAAGTTGACAAGTCGTTAACGACATACTGTAGCAAGTACACTCAACTCTTCGGTGACAAATATTCGACGCATCAAACAGAGAATTAATGACATCCCATCAGTGCAATCATTCAAGAGAAAAAGTTCTTCACCTTGAATCTCTATAAATACCGAAGGCCACCTTCATTGAAGGAGTTCGCTCAATCCAAAGAGCTCACCATATAGATAGAAGTTAGCCTTGTTCATAGTTTTCTTTTACTTAGAAGACAGAAGCAAGTGAAGGGAGATTACACCGAGAGATCGTCCCGGTGAACTCGAAAGAGTGCCAGGAAGCGTCGAAGCCAGAGAGAGGGCCAACTCTTGTGGAAGCAAGAACATCTTTTGGGCAGAATAGAGATAACGCAGTGTAAAACCCTTGGGAAGCAAGATATTGCTACCAGGCTCTCTACCCTTATTTTCTATTGTCATTTTGTACTCTGAACCTATTTATAAAATGGAAATTGCATCTTTATATCTGTCCACTCTCTTTACATTATGCATGAGTAGCTAAATCTATCGAATGGGTTGAGAAGCATTTAGCTAGCATAACCTGAGATCTTCATTCTATGCGATCATCTTGTATTATGTATGCGTCATTCATCCATTAGAGATACTCGGGAGGGTAATCTAAGGATAGAATCTAGGCTTGAAAATGTCAGATTAGAATCTAGGCTCAGGAGTGTCAGATTAGAACCGCATAATCAAGAGATAGAGACTTAGGAATAAGTTCTGTTTGCTATTAATGCATCACATTCACCCTAGAGATAGGATATGATTGTATGCGGTCACTTTGTACCTGTGTGCATCATTCACCATCGCATAGGCAAGAAGTAGAGACTTAGAAATAAGCTCTATAAACATCATCGCATACATCGCATGCATCCTTACACTAGGAGCTATTACATTTGCATTGGAAAATGAATTGTTGTCGCATGTGTGTTGCATGATCGCATAGCTTGAACGCATTCTCAGGAAACGCTAGCTAAAGACCTTTTTAACGAGTTCCTCCGCATACTCATCATATCTTTCACATTATTAGCTATTTTCTCGAATCCGCCGCATAAATCGTATACTTTAAACAACATATCAACCAACTCATTAATTTATTTGTTACCACAAAGTGATCGAAAATTACCATCGCATATTGTTTTCCTTAGTCCCTGTGTTTGACCCTGGGCTTACCAGGTAACTCAATAGGATTTATACTTGGATCTTGCTGAGAAAACTTGCATGCACAATGCATATCCCCACCATCGCATTCTACACCATTATTTCATCGCATTAAACAATGCATCAGTGATATGTGAAGATTGTTGCCTAGCCAAGCCTGACTTCTAAAATTATTCTAAGTATTCAACACCTATGAGGGTCGACGTTGGAAGGGTTGACATCAATAGAAGAAGCTTATCAAACCTAGGAGGATTGATTAAGGTTTTGAGTGACTATAAATGTTTTATAACTGTTTTGAATGTTTTAGTTAAAGTTTATTCTCATGCTAGCTTATTCTAAAGCAAGTTTTCCAAGCAAACCAAGTTTAGAAAGAATGTTAACACATGCTAGTTTTACAAAGAGAATTTCTAACATATGTTTAAAGTAGTGATATACTAGGTGAGATGAGGCATGCGTTAGTTGCTATGTGCATGATACATGACTTCAGTAAGCTTGTTAATGGAATTATTTACTTAAAAGTTATGAAGAGCTTGATGCATGCTAGGTTATAAAGATATAAAGTAAGAATTTAGTTAATGAGCTTTAATGTTTATGAGCATGCGTTAGAAACAAAGTTCTCATAAATTCTATATCTATGACACCATGTCTTCAATAAGCCTTTCTATGAAAGTATTTTCTTATAATGTATGAGCAGCTCAATACTGAAGTACTAGGAGAAGGTATATGAGCTTAGTTTTAGTTATGATCCTTGATGTCAGAAGCCAGGTTAGCTATATGTGCACGTATGTCAAGTATAAAGGTTTAGGATAGAGGGCTGAGCAAAAGGGTTTCTCTCTCAAAAGAAGATCAACATGGAGGGCTGAGTAAAAGGGTCTCTCCCTCACATGAAGATCAGTGATAAGGTGATGGAAAAAGGGTCCATAACTTAGCCTAGGTTATAATGAGAGTTGGTCAAAAGGGTTCCCTCTCTCAACCTAGTATCAGTTCAGTTATGTTTTCAGGTATGATATGTTCTAAAAGGTTTTATGTAAAGACCAAGTTTACGGTTGGGAATCGAACAAAATGGTTCTTTCTCAACTGAGGATTCGACCAGCTATGTTCCAGAAATATTATGCTTTTAAAGTTCTGCACGAAGGTTTGCTTGGCCAGTTTTTAGTTTCAGTTTCAAATTACCAGTTTCCAGTTCAAACAGGAGATTTATGTTTTAAATTTATTCACTCACTAGGCTAGTAGCTCACCCCATTTTTTAAAAGTATTTTCCTTTCCAAGTAGCAATCTGTTGGGGTTGATGCCCTAAACTTTCGTTGGGTCCTGTAGTTTGTAAATACATGTATTGAACAAATGCTTGTGATGTAATAATATGAGATATTTTCTTCACTGTTGTATATGAAACATGAGATGTTTTATTTGCTTTACCACAAACCAATAAACTAAGATCCCTGGTTATCGTTGTAACTTAAGCATGTGTGTGGAGACATACAAGTGGATCATGCCTTAAGTGATAACCAAAATGGTCTGTAGTATATGGATATAGGAGGGAAACCTTATCCCGGTAACACTATGAATGCGGCCCGCTTTGTAGATAGTTACAAGTGTTGTGACGTGCTACAGATGGTATGATCCTGATCATTCATGTGGAGTCATGTGAGCGGAGGTGTCCTATACAAAGGAATTTGTATAAGATCGGACCACGAAGTGTTTAGCCTCATTATATAATGTCGTTCATGACAGAGATTTCACTTCACTAGGATGACCATAGGTAACATGAACTCAATCCTAAGTGAGTTGGGAACTCCTAACTTTGAGGGTGGGTCTTTGGTTTGCATGGGTGAGAGTGGCCAGATCGCCGATTCAAACCTACCACTTTGGGGATTCATCTGATTGGGAGCTGGGAACTCAACTACATAAGATGGAATTCACTCCTTCCCCAAATCAGGGGTAAGTAGATAGATTGCTCCCTTAAGGACTGATTCTAGGGCTTGAACGATGTGGTGCCACACACCTTCTCATGGCCCGAGAGGTGTCCAATCATAGTAGGACTATGATGTATTGTTCATTAGAGGGATCAATGGTACTTAAGGAGTTAGATGTAACTATAGGGACAAAATGGTATATTGGCCAGTTGTACTTACGAGCATCTGTGAAGGGTTATTGTACTATTGACTGGTGATATCCGATGGATACAGAAATATACCTGTAGTGAGAAGAGTGCAGTTATCGATCTTTAGTAGAGTACCCGATAGTTAACGGATAGTGGATCTCGTGGCTAAAGAGTTTATTCAGCTATTCACATACGTTGGAGCTTCAAGCTATAGGTCCCATAAGGTCTCCTTGGTAGCTCAATGGACTCAAGTTGAGAATCGGTTTTTGGGTCAGTTTGAAGTGTTCAAATTGACAAGAGTGAGTTAGATTATAAGGTTAAAAAGTGTGAAAGGCATCGATTTTTGGGAAAAATGGTAATTGCTATCATCACACTCTTTTTAAGGTTAAAATGGTAATTTGGGAGAGGGTGTAACAGTAACTGTATTCCCACTCCTCAATTAAAAGAATCCTCAAAATGGTAGGCTTGTTGAGTCGGCGATTTGGCCACTCACACCCATGTAAATCAAATGACTGCCTTTATAGGCAGGAGTTCACAACTCACTCAGGATTCAGGTCATGTCACCTATGGTCATCCTAGTGAAATGTAAGTCTTTATTATTAACGGTGTTATATAATGAAGCTATTCATTTCATGGTCCGGTCTTATATAAACACCTTTGTATAGAACACCCCCCCTCACATGTCTTTACATGAATGATCAGGATCAGATCATTGTAGTATTTTACAATAATTGTAATATTTACAAAGCGGGTTGTATTCATATTGTCATCAAGATAAGGTACCCAATCTTATCCATCTACTACAGACCATTTAGATTATCATTTAAACATGATCCACCTGTATGTCTTTACATACATGTTTAAACTACAGAAGATAACCTTGGATGTTAGTTTATTGGTTTTGTGGATTAATGCTACTAAATTTCAAATAAAATACCTAAGATTTTATTAAATAAATAAATCGTTCGTACATTACAATTATAAACTATAGGACCCACGGGAATTAAGACATCAACTTCAACAATTAATAATCTGTAGATTATATTATATGTGATATAATATAAACTATATGTTATGTATTTTATTTGATATAACATAAGGTTTGTTATATATATAGTAAGGTAGTTGATATATATATATATATATATATTATTATATATATATTATATAAATTCTTTTTTTAATTTAAATTAAATAATGGGGAGAGAGTTATGTAACTCTCTCAATCCATTCTCTTAGATAACCAACGTGAGAGTTGGTTTCACGTTAATATAGAAGAGGAGGACACAAAATTATAGACATTACGGTATCTTAAGATCTCTCTTCTATGTGTGAACTTTGTGAACTTTTCCTCTCAAACCAAAAATTCTTCTCATCTTCGAAAATTAAAGCAAAGGCCAACATTCTTGTCAATTCTCTCCCTCCGAGAATATTGAGGTAACCTGGTGGTGGTGTTCAGTTGCACAGTTTCGTGTTTTTTGAGGAAAGAGTTTATGCTGTTGGAAAAACTTGTAGTAGATTGGAGAGGAAGCGAGAAGATCTGAGTCTTCAAGGGTAAGTTGTGATTCTCCCTTCGTTTTTCCTTTTGTACCGTGAAAAAAGCATATTGTATGTATGAATGTTTATCATTTTATTTCCTTCTTCTCTGTATTTTATACTGTTATGTAAAACTAAATTCAGAGACATGATGCCTTTCATACTTCCGCTTCGATTTTCAAAATTTTTAGATTTTTTATTGATTACTGGTTTGTGTCGGTCCTCTAATGAGTTGTTCAGAATGAGGAGTCCTCACATGAACTTGCAACCAAGTACTTTGGTAATCGGTTGACTTCGGACTCATTCCATATCAATTTACTATAGGAAGAATACAAGAAGTTGGAGTTCAAAAACGATGATGATGCTGTGAAGATCACCTTAGTGTACTACACGGAGGTTGCAATGATGTGAAAGAACAAGCAGAAAACTGCAGTTGAACGTAGACTATTTAAGAACGTTGAGGACAAGAGTATTACAATAGTCTAGATTAGGGTACAATTATTTAGAAGAGGACACTCGATGCCCTCAAGACTACATTGAATAATAAGTTTAGTCTATACAAGGAAAAAGTGATATCAAATAAAAATTATGTTCTGAAGTACTCTCTGCATGGATTTCCCCAAGCATTCCAGGTACTTCTTTAACATAAGCCTATTATTGGTTTAACATTACCATAGTTCTGAATGCATGTTGATTCATATTTAAGTATGGACGTACGAAGTCCATTCATTGATAGTGGGAACATTTCCACTTGAAAGAGCAAGGTAGTTGTGCCTCGCATATTACAATGGTCATGCTCTCGCTCAATGTCCTTTAAAGTACTGGAGAGAGACATTTTCGAGTTTGAAAATGTAAGTGTACTCTAGCCATATTATGTTTATTTGGTTTTTAAATTGATACTAACCATCATATTGGTTCTCATCCCAATCACCTCTGTATCGAATGAGTAGACACTTTTCTGTCATCCCACAAAGTAAGGGAACATTTATCATTAAGTTGTACAAGTAAGTGAATATCAATCCAATACACAATTTTAGTTCTGCTCTCGCTCCCACTCTCTCTCTCGCCCACCCTCGCTCTCGCTCTCTTTCTTTGCATTCTCTTGCTATCGATGTCATGTTCTCGTTGTCTCGCTCACTCTTGATCTCACGTTTGAACTTAATCTCTCAAAACCCTAAACCATTGGTAATGATCTCTCGCTCTCACTCTCCTACTCTTTCACTCTCTACCTTTACTCTCACCCTCACTCTCTCAATACATAAATCTCCTTTCGTGATGCTCTTTTCGTACCCTTTTTAGAAATAACATAGCTCAAACAAACACCTAAACAATGAAACCACGTTCTGGAAAATCCGTTTCGTTTTAAGAAAATCTTGTTATGAAAAAACCTCATCCAATAAAACTCCGTTCAACTTAACACCATTGAAAAGAACCCCGTCGAAGAAAGTAATCATTATTGAAATGAAGTTTATATTTTAAAGAAATCACCATTTTATGTTTAGGTATTAATGATTTGAGGCTTCATACAGATGATTTCGTGAAAATTTTCAAATCATTCATACACTGATAAGTAATCACATCAGACCGATCGAAGGTAGAGTGAGAGCGAGAGCGAGAGCGAGATCAGTAACGTGAAGGGAACTTTTCGAAATTTGGTATGGTGATGACTTCAATAAAAGGTCTTTTGACATTATTTTAAAAAAGGGGGTCATTTGGCATTTTGGGCTTATTGGGCCATCCATACAAATTTTCCAAAAACTCGAATGAATATTTTAAAATCATGTAAATTAACTTTGAATCAAAGCTAAAAGTATAAGAAATTAAGTAGTATTTAAAGTTTTAAACCCTTTTTAATAGCACTTAGACCCAGAAGCCACCGTGTTATTGTTTTTTCTTCTACGAAATAAATGTGGGATATAGAAATTTGAATATCAACTTTAAAAGACATACTATATCTCAATTATTGTTAAACCTAAGTTCATTTTGGCCCATCAAATATTTAGTTAAATAAAAAAAAATGTGGCAATTATCAATTTATACCCCTAAACTTTTGGGGTTGTATCAATTTAAACCTTGAACTTGGGGTAGTATCAATTTAAACCTTAAACTACTAATTGTATCAATTTACATCCTGAACTTTTATAAGTATATCAATTTAAACCCTAAACTTTCATAAGTATAGCAATTTAAACCTTAAACTTTCATAAGTGTACCCAAATAAAATATAATGGAGGGTTTAAATTGATACACTTATGAAACTTCAAAGTTTAAACAAATACACTTGTGAAAGTTTAGGGTCTAAATTGATACAGTTATTAGTTTGAGGTTTAAATGGATATAACTCACAAAGTTTAAGGGTGTAAATTGATATTTACCCTAAAAAGTATCATATATTTAATATATTAGTTCGATTAGATTCTTTTTCTAAATGTTGGCATTAATTGAAATTATAAATTATTGGATATTCGTCAACATGAGCATAGCTTCACCGACGTGAACTTATACTATCAACCTCGATACCATATATGTTTGAAATTACCTATTTCCTAATTTGTTAATTAAAAAACAACTTTAATTATTTTGAAGATATTTATGAAAGTATAAATTATATGAAAAAAAAAACAATTATAAATATAGCAGTCAACCTAAAGTATTTGCAAATATTGCAAAAGCTTATGTCGATATGACAAAATTTAGATTTTGTTTTCGAAGTCTACCACTGATAGATCATATCACTGGTACAAGTCTTAGATATATTTTGCTATATTTTTAATTTTTTTAAAAAATGCTATACACTTAATTATTTATCCCTAAAAGTACTACTCAATACAATTACAAAAAAATGGGAAGTATAAAGGTTGTTTATATATATGTGTGGGTGTTGAAAGAAGAATATATTATATCTTTTATATACAAAACCGGATATTTTTTGGAAAATTATTTTAAAAAAAAACCACTTCTAAGTTTCACTTTACAAAACTAGCACATTTTTTTTTAAAACTCATTAAATTAGTTCTTCTCGGTCAAGGTCGACCACTAAGATTTATATAAAAAGTTAAAGATTTGTTTGGTAGAGAATCTGAAAATAGAAATTTAAAAACAAGGGATTAAATAAAAATAGAGTTGTACTCCATGTTTTCAAATATGTATTTGGTAGCAGAATTAAAAAATTGGAGTCTAATTTAAACAATTGTAAACTAGTTGTAGTTACTTACTAAATATTAGTTGAAAACAAATTATTATTAATTTATTTATGAACATGCTTTATGTTGAAAAAAATGTATAATTATTATTTTGTAAGATTATATCATTTATAAGATAAAATGAAATTTTGGAAAGTTAAAATTTAGTTCCCATGAATTATAATTAGAATTCATCCCCATGGTCCGATAAAATTTAGGTCATAATATATTATATAATACATATTTTATTTATTTTTTATTTTTTTAAATTGACATACTATATTTCTAAATATTTTTATCTTTATTTAATATAATTTTGCATTTTAAACTTTAAAATTCAAATTCGATACAACGAAAACATAAAAATGTTGTTTCTACAATTTGCACTAAAATAGTCAGAAACAGAACTTGGATTGTCTACCAAACATATATTCGGTGAACGGTGAATCTGAAAACATAAAATAAAATTCGGATTGCAAACCAAACAGACCCTAATATTTTCAACCTATATCCAAACCGTTGATTCTTTTGATTCTCTCACTGAATCTCAGCCAAGATGAGGACCAATATTCACATAATTTTACAAAATCTTTCTTAATCTTCTCAAAATTTATAAATTACCATGTCAAATATATAAAAATTTTTGAAAAGATAATTGGTAAATTCATGTTCAGATTTTATCGAGAAAGTCTAAATAGATGAAAACGGTCTATTTTTATTCAAATTTCGGATATATTTTAACGCATTTAAAAAAAATGTGCTAGCTGTTGTTTCTATCAATTATGCATTTTTTTTCTTTTCTAGTGGGAAAAAAAACTCAATTTTTCTGGCTTTCCTTCTTCCTTTCGACCTCTCTGCACGGAGTTAAAATGGAACACCAAAAGAAATTACACGAAAATCTTTCGACGTTTCTGGTTTTCCTTCAGTCTCTTTCCACTATCACCACGACACCAGAAATCTCCGTCTGCAAGACAAAGCGACAACTGAAAGAAGAAGAATCATGGCAATGGCTTCATTCAATCTAGCTCTTGCTTCTCATCACAAGGTAAACCCTACAATTGATGTTCATCCTTTTGTTTTCTCCAAGCGATTGCACTGTTTTTCCTTGTGTTTTCAATCCATTTATTGGATTTCTGGCCACAATCGAGTTTAGATGATCCTTCAAATGAATGTCCGTTTTGTTTCTCTTTTGCAGACGCGGCGGCTTCTCCAACTTTCTTGCAGAAGGAAAGAAAAGGAACGCAACAATTTTGACCCTTATAAAGTCATTGAAATTACTCCTCCGCCGAAGAGCCTTGGCATTCGTTGCTTTCCTCCTGTGAGTGTTCCATTCTTTACTCTCGATTCTTCTCTTTCTCGTCTTTCAACTGCGTATTGGCTTTTTCATACGAATATATGTTTTACTGCTATCGAGAATGCGAGCTTTATATTATGCGTTTAATTTCACGTTTAGGGAATCGATATAGATTGATTCTTGTTGAATCGGCAGTGGAAATCTTTATTTATGAGTCTCTTTTGAATTAAGAGACTTCCTGATTTTGATTTATGTGATTTACTATTATGCTAATTTTGTTTAGCGAGTAGGCCGTTTCATTAGTTTTCCGGAGGATGGGAGATGAAATAGGTTTCTGGGAGTTTGATTAGATACGATTTGTTAGCCTTTCTACATGAAAAATCATCACCCCTTGGATGATTCTGACTAATCCATGGCCTTCCTGGACGTTGAAAATCTCTAATGAAAAATGCAGCTTACATTCTATACACTGAACAACAAATATTTTTAAGAAATGTGAAAACCATACCAAAGAGATAAGAAAATGAAGAAGCACATAGATGGAAATAGAGTTGAGTTTCAGATAGGTAGAAAGCCAACAAAATGGTTATCAAAGAAGGCTTTAATAATGCAGTTCTTGCATCTGGAATACTCTATGAGTTTCATGCTAAAACTAGTGCTTTGAGTTTCAGTTTATATAAACTTTAATTCAACATAAGATCACTCTGCTGAAAATAGAAGTGGAGATAATTGATAGACTTCAGCCCATGTGACTTGGTTGTGAGATTGTTCTACTGAGTCGCGGGTCATTGTTTTTGCACTGTTCTTTTGCAACTAGCTTTTGGGATCTTGTTTTGTTTGCTTCCGGTTGTTCATTTACTTGTCCTAATAACATTTCTGACGCCATGACGTTGGCCTTTATTCATGCGTTTTTTTGGTGTTTATAGGGTGAAAGGAACAGAAGACTCTTTAATGATTCTTTTTCTTCTTATACTTGCTTTTTGGAGATTGTTTTGTTTACTACTTGTTCTTGGTATAAAACAAAGCACCTTTTCACTCATTTCAGTTTATCCTTTTTAGTCAATAATTGGCAGTCTCTGTTGTAATTCCTTTTTGCTTGGAGTTTTCCAAAGAAAAAAAAAAAAGTAGGGTCTACATGATCATGAAATGGAACACATGAAATATTTCTACTTTTTCAGATTGCATATATCTTTTTTCAAACTACTGAGTTCATTCAGCTATCCTTGAGCTTTGCCCAGCAAGACCACTCATCATATGGGATTTCTTCTTTAAGATCCTCCAGGCTCGTGCAATCAAGGTTACCATTTGGAGATTTTGGCTGGAAATAAATATCAGAACCTTTAAGGGTAGATCTAGAAATTGGGTTTCATTAGGAGGAAATCGTTTCATTTTTCCGATCACTTCTTGATATACTCGATCATCTCTTTTGTAACTATGGTTCCTCTCTATATAACAATTGGATTCAGTTATTTTTAGCTTATTGGTGTGGATAGCGTTTCCATTACCTAAAGTCTTAACTTTATAGTGACACATTTCTTAGTCAAGACCAGAAGCAATCAAGAAGCGGGACACTTGTGAATAAAATAAATTATAAAAAGCAGTTGGGGAAAGAATACAATTTAGGCAAGGCACTTGGCCTCTTTTCAACAAGGCTTGTGCTTCGCCTATTTTCCACACTTGAGTGTTGCAATGGTAAGCTTGGCGAGCACAGGGGTAGTGTGAAGAAGGAAGTTCTCCTCTTGATTTGTCTTATGTTTAAGAAACTTATATAAGAACATTTGACTTTAAAAAAGTTGAAATGCAAAATTTTGTTCAAGGACTGTACAATACGAGAAAAATGTAAGGCCCCTATTTAGGAAAATAGTAGGATCATTAGTAGAATATCAATATGGTTATTCGGAGGGACATATTAGTAATTAGCTAGTAAGTTTGTTAGGAATTTTTAGTTATAAATAGAGGGAATGAGTTGAGAGGAGGGTATGAAGAATTTTGTGGGATTTCCTTTGAGGAATTTGGGAGAGGATTCTCAGCCCTCTATAATATGTTGAAGTATATTGTAATTTCTTTATCGATATTGCAATACAATTCTATCTTTTAGTGTTTTTGTTAGAGGAATCCGAATCCTAACAAATAACTTGTCCCTTGCCCACCTTGCTGTGCATCGTAGGAACCCATGTGATTTAACTTAGAGTATGGTCAAGAGTTATTTTGAAATGGTTAGAATCACCCTTTTCGTGTTCAAAATCACTTTGAAACATACTACAGGGAAGTAGCTTTTCTCTTCGTGTGATCTTTTCATAGTTCACGAACCAAAATACGATGTTTCTTATCTGTACGGGGGAAAATGATGATTCATTTTTGTCCTAACTTCACTTTTGACTTCTTTCAGAACTTACAATGTGGAGAGAATGTGACAATAGAAGGCCAAACATACACTATCTCAGCTGTAACTCTTCGCTATCAGCTCAGGAAGGGGAAGTATGAACCAAGTGAAAAGAGACTTGATGTTTTGTCCACAGGAAGGTACATCTTGAATTTGTATCTTGAAAATTTGTTAGAAAAATCTTGATACCTCGCGAGGGAAATGAAGGTTTAGAAACCCCTTGCATGTTGTATCATAAAATGTAATGCTCATCCTCATATTATGTTATAACAATGATTATTAGTTGAACTACTTGGTGCATATTTACATTAAAAGATTCCTTTCGAGTAACTAATCTTTTCAAGGGAGGTGGAATCTAAAATTACAACATATGTAAAACGTTTCGTGTGTCTAATCAGGGTCATACTGATTAGATTAGGTTAAATTATAAGTTTAGTTCCAAAGGTTTTTTCTTTTCTTCTTGTTTGGTGGTGATGTAATGCTGCCGAGTTTTGGGTTTTATTAGTCGAATATTTTTGCATTTGTTTGTCCGTCCTTCTATCCGCCTCTCTATTAGCTCCTCCAATTCTTCCATTTCCCCATCTCCTCCTAGTAAGCAATTAACCTGCACAAGAATAGAATATACACAGACAATTTGCATTGCTTCCAGCTTCACCTTTTTCTTTTCTATTTTTTGAGCGTAGAGATTAAAAGAAAAAAAGAAAAAAAAATACTTTCAAGCATTTATATCTTTGATTTCTAGAAAGCACCTAGATTTTTAAGGAAATAGGAGTAGCAAAGTCGGGCTCGTATTTAGTTTAAGGGTGTGTTTGAATTACATTTTCAAGTGTTTAATTTAAAAAAATAAGTCATTTTGGAAGAAATTAGAGTGTTTGATAAGTATTCAAAATAGTTTTTAAAGTGTATTTTAATCAATTCTTGTCAAAATTGTTATCAAAATTGTTTAAATAAAAATGATTTTTTTGAAAAACATTTTTTTTCTTAAATCAATCCAAACAAGCCTTAACTTTTTGTAGTGTTTAATGTTGAAAATATATCATTTTGAAAAAATATTCTAAGTGTTTGGTAACCATTTAAAGTAGATTTTGAAACATTTTTAAAGTGTATCTTAAACAAATTTTTTTTTAATCAAAAGAGTTTAACCAAAAGTGATTGTTTGAAAAACATGTCTTAATTCTTATTGGTAAGTTTTCATTGGAGACGACCAATGAAGTAGAAGAGAGAAAGGAAGAGGAAAAAGAAAAGAGAGAAGGGAAGAAGGAAAATAAGAGGAAAAGGGGGTGGAAGAATGGGAGAGAGTAGATAAAATGGCATGAGAGACCATTTAAAAAACAAAAAATCTTGTTTAGTTTAATACTTTTTACTTCAGTTTTAAAAAATTTGGCCAAAATTTGAAAATTAGGGTATTTAGTAATAATTTGATTTTTAGTTTTTTATCCTTTTAAATTAAGTCTATAAATACTATTTTTACTTCTAAATTTATTCTTTTATTATCTATGTTTTAGGTTTAAAAAATCAAGTTAAATTTTAAAAATTTAAAAAAGTAGTTTTTAGAAGCTTATTTTTGGAATTGGGAATTTGGTTAAGAATTCTCTGAAAATAAGCTTAATTTTAAAAAATGAAAAGAAAACAAAATAGTTATCAAACAAAACCTAAAAATAATTTTAAATTTTTTGTTTTTATCTTAAATTTTTGTTAAGAAATTAATTTTAGGAAAACAATGATAAGAAATTGGAAAAAAATTAATTAAAATAAACCTCATCAAGAAGTAAACTTTTTTTATATTATTATATAACAGTTATTGTCAGTTATCAAAATTGGTTTGTTTGGCATTAATTTATGTTTCTTAAAAAAAGATGTGTGACTTCCTGATGCTGATGTAAATTTAAATAATTGAAAAGAAGTCTTCAAGGTTCAGTTATAATTTAATATTGTTTGTCTTATGCTATTGCTATTGATGACACGTTTAATATCTCCATAGTGCAATATAAAATTTGAATTTCTCTTGTATTTCGAAAAAAAGAATCTTACTTATAATGAAATATGGTAATGTACAAATTCAATTTTCAATTTCACCATTTTCTTTGAAAAAAAGTTGAGCAACATATATAAATTCAAAATTATAACTTTTTTATTTGATATATATTTCTTACTTTCAATTTATCATTTGCTAACTTCACATTCATTTTAACAATAAGTAAGTAAAAAATTACTAACATTTATTAATTTCAGCCAAAAATTAAGCCTATGATTGTAAACAAAATGAGTTGCACATTCGAGTTTAGTTAATACCTAAGTAATTAAAATATTTCTCCAAAACTCATAAACTTCAAAAAAGAAAAAAACAATAGATTGCACCTTGTTCGATGTATCTTTATTTCCTTACAAATTAATAATAATAATAATGTTAATAATAATCTTTTTTTTTTAAAAAAAATGTCACATAACAGATTTTTATTAGTGTGCAGTAGATGCTCACCCAAGTTTTTTTCAAAGAAAAATAATTTTCATGTTTGTTATTTCTCTCTTTTAAGTCTTGACAATATCAATTTTGTACTTGATTAATTTTTTTGAAATTCATTAAACACACGTTAAAAAATATTTTTTTTAACAAATTCAACTTTGATGCTTTCTTTAAGCACACGAATAGTGAGCTTCACAGCCATTGTTCATCATTCCTACGACGAATCTACAACTTCAATGCAAAAAGTTCTAAAGTTCACTAATTTTATGGTTCTTGCATAGATTTCTCTACTAAGTGACATAATATTGTTGAGAAACCTGAAATTTATCATTTTTGTATCGAGTCTACTTTTTTGATCCTCTGGAGTTTACTTGAAGATTGACGCCTTTTTAATAATGAAGTCTAATCATTTTGCTAACGATATTCAAGGTTTTTATTGAAAAGTCCCCATTTTGGGCTACTCTTTTGGTTATCAAAATTGTAATTATGATGCTAATGGTTTGACTTGTCATGCTCACTGAACTAATCTCTTAGGTATTTGGATCAAGGAACCTCCTTCATAGGTAGATGTGATTGTGTCTTGAGATATATTCTCTCTATAATTTTTGCATTTCTTTATTTCTACTAGAAAATATTTTTTTAAAAAAAAAAAATTACAACAGGTATATCAAGTTTAAAATTAAGGGTAGATGTCAATTTATACTCTAAATTTTTTGGGTTATATCAGTTTAAACCCTAAACCAAGATTTTTATGAATTTAAACCCTAAACTTTAAGAGTTGTATCAACTTTAACCTTAAACTTTGAGAGTTATATCAATTTAAACCACAAATTAATAATTTTATCAATTTAGACCATAACTTTCATAATTGTATCAATATAAACCTTGAGCTTTCATAAATATATCAATTTAAACCCTAAACTTTCATAAGTGTATCCAAATAAAATGAGAATTTAAGTTGATACAATTATGAAAGTTCAGAGTTTAAATTGATACACTAATAAAAGTTCATGGTCTAAATTGATACAATTATTGTTTGGATTTAAATTGATACAACTCTTAGAATTTAAATCAATATAATTATTAGTTTAGGGTTTAAATTGATATAACACCTAAAGTTTAGGTGTATAAATTAGTATTTGTCCTAAAATTAAATACGGTAAGATCAGTATGCATGACATTTTTTTAAAAGAAAGACGGATGAAACAACAAAAGTAAATGTTAGATCCCTATCACATTGAATGAACAATTTAAAATTAAATTTTATATTTTCTATAAGAAAATTATTTCAAATAGTAAAATTGTTGAAAATATTTACAAGATGTAGCAAAATTTTAGAACTATCAATGATAGACATTGATAGACTTCTGTCAGTGTCTATCATTGACATTGATAGATACTGATAGAAGTCTAATCTATCAACGTTTATAATTGATAACTCTAAAATTTTGTTATATTTTGTAAATATTTTGATTCATTTTTTTATATTTGAAAATAACCCTTTTCAATATTTTAATATAGGGATAAATGTTATCTCAATAAAATTGATAAATAAAGGGGTACACGTCATCAGATGGGAGGGCCGTTGAATACCGTGCTGTGGTAAAGTTATCCCTTCACTTTCGATCGGAATAATAATCAGTCCCCATCCCACGTGCCATATCTGACCTTTCTTCAATCTCACACGTGGGAGAAATTCTTCCTTAAAGCGTGTAGTTATATATATATATATACTTATACATCCATGAAAGAAAAGCTATAATTATTCAGATGTAACGCCAAAACAAACATAAATATAATTGAATTGGTATTTGATATGTATTAGTGATCATGAGGTCTATGATTCGATTTTCTTTACTGTCATCTAACTGTACTAAAAAAATTGTTTGGAAGTAAGCAATTTTTCGTATTTACAATTTATGATTACGTGTCTGTTAATTAACTATTTCATTTTTTTATTTTTCTTTTGAGAATTACGTTTTTTTTTTTCATTTGATATGTGTTAGTCATTCATATCTATAATTTATTACCGGTGTTTAAAAAATCCGACAATCCGAATAACTCGGATGATCCAATCCAAAATATAAGATTGGGTTAGGATAATTTTGTTCTTGGATTCGATTGTGTTGAACTTTTTCTATTTTTGTTGGATTGGGTTAGGTCTAGGGTCGGCTAAGTAAAAATTTGGGTTGATCCAATCCAACCCAAATTTTTTTCCCTTGGTTTATAGTTTGACGATTTTTTGTTAATGAATTTGTAAATTTCTAATATTTTTCTTTTAAAATTGTTAAGATGTTTGTTGTTTAAAGTTTGTAATAAATATCATAAATATTTAGTTTTTTACATTTAAATTGTATGAGATTTTAGTTATAATTTTAAGTATTTTAAATTAATAAGAAAAAAATAAGTTATAATCCGACAAACCAATCCAACATAACTTGAATTTTTTGGGTTGGGTTGGGTTGCATTGGAGATTTTGTTAGGATCTTTTGGGTTACCAACCCGAATTTTTGGGTTGATCCAAAAAACACCATCAAACCAAACCAACCCAACCCATATTTTAATGGTTGGATTGGGTTAGATTGGAGATTTTGTTAGGATCTTTTGGATTACCAACCCAAAATTTTAAGTTGGTCCAAAAAAACACCCTCAACCCAAATCAATCCATGTACACCCTTACTATTTGTGATTTATGTCTTTATTTACTAACTATTTCATTTTTTATTTTTAATTTTTGGAATTAAGTTTATTTTCTTTCAATTTCTTACAATGATTTGTATTATTCTTTAAATATAAGAATTTAACTTTGAACCAAGATTTAAAGATGAAAAACAAGGTTTTTTAAACTAAGGTCCCTTTTGATAACCATTTGATTTTAAATTTTTAGTTTTTAAAAATTAAGTCAATAAACACTCATTCCAACTCAAAATTTATTACTTTGTTATCTACTTTAATATTAGTTTTTTCACTACATAATCACTTTTAATTATGGAAATTTGCAGGGGTAGCAGTTTAAAAACAGAATTTTGCAGACATGAATTTCATGTTTAAGGTTTTGCAAACATGGCAAAATCTTTAATTATGATATTTTATTTGTTAATTGTTCCTGAATGGCCCAAACTCCTACCTATCAATCAACGAATCCTCACTGTGTCCTCTCACTAAGCACCTCTTGTTTGCCCCATTTGGCAGCTAGCTCTTTAATTATAGCTGTTAATGTCTATTTGTTAATTTAAAATAATTATGCAGTAAAATCTTAATTTTAATTTTAATTGGGATGAAAAATAGAAAATTTTGATTAATTAAATTTATTTAAATTAATTAATGGATATTAACATTGAAAATGAAAAATGAATATCTAGTGAAAAATTGATATTGAAAATCTAAATCTCGAAATTTATAGACTAAATTGAAACAAAATTTAAATTCAAAGATAAATTTATAATATTTTGAAATTTAAAGACTAAATAGAAATCAAACTCAAAACTTAAAAACTACCGTCTTTGGTAACAATTTCGTTTTTTATTTTTGTTTTTGAAAATTAAGTCTATAAACACTACTTCCACTCTCAAATTTCTTCCTTTGTTATTTATCTTTTATCAATGATTTAAAAAATGAAGTCAAAATTTGAAAATTAAAAAAAAAACTAGCTTTTAAAAATTTATTTTTGTGAAATATAACTAAAAATTCAATCATTATACTTAGGAAATATACAAATCATGGTAAAAAAATAGAAAAGAAATAGGTTTAATTTAAAAAAATAAAAACAAAAAATAAAATAATTACCAACAAAACCTAAATTTACAAAATGAAAAGAAGACTCAACCAAAACCTCAAGAAGAAGGGATATTTTCCCTAAATTTTTTGAAGAATCTAATTGGAAAATAAATCATAAAGGTAAAAGAAAATTAAGAATATTTAAAAGTAACCTTTTGATATTTTTAGCTTTTTTCCTTTTCAAAAATAAAGAAATATATATGGAACTTTTTTCTTTCTTCATTTCTTAATAATTCCCGTTGGATTCGCCCTATAAATTACGATCGTCGGCTTTTATTAAAAATAATAATAATAAATAAGTAAATAGACGAGAGGTTACAATCGCCTGCGGGCGAGCCCATAGCCTCCAGATGACGCGATGTTAAAATAAAATTCAGACCTGGACACCAAATTGACTTGAAATTTTGGACCCGTTCGCATATTGTTTTTTTTTTCTTCATTATTGTATGGTCTAAATAGAGCTGTCCATGGCACCTGATGGAGACGAAAAAGACTTCTCCGTTTCTATCTCCATCCCTTTATTTCATTTTCAATCCCATGAATTTTTTTGCAGAGATTGGAATGGGGATTCCTACGAGAAATTCGGGAGATCGGATTCTCCACGGAGAAAAAAAAATCTCCATTTGTTTTTTAATTTATTCATTTTTAAAATTTTTAATTTTATCCTCAAAATTTATAAAATTTTATATATTAAATTGGCCATTTCCAATACAATTTTTTTTATTAAAAGAACACTATAAAATTTTCTAATAAAAACAATAATATTTTATATGTAAAGATATAATTTAAATATTTAATCTCATAATTTCAAATTTTCAAAATTTAAATATTACAAATTTAATCTTTCAAATTAAATATTATAGCACTTATGATCTTAAAAGTATAAAAATCTAAATATTAAAAAAAAATGTATTAAAGTATAAAAACATTGATACAAAAATTAGAAAAATCTAATTTCTGAAGCTATTAAAGTATTATAAATAGATGGAAATATATATGATCCCTTTTAAATATAAAAAATATTTAAAAATATTTACACTTTATAACAAAATGTTCCATTTTTGAACTTTTTGTCATAAAATGTAAATACTTTTGAGATTTTTCTATTTATAAGAATTTTCTATATATATATATAGGCAACAATCTGGTTGACATCGGTTGGCGAAGGAACGGTGTGGCTAGGACTTAAGTCAGTTGGCTTCTGGAATTAGTGTCTTGTTCCGATGCAAACGCAATGTTTTTGCATTTACGCATCTTAATTGATGCAGGCTTGGATTATTTTTCAACCGTATGCGGTAACTTTTATGAAGAGAATATCCTATATATCCTTTCTCCTTTTGGCTTATTCTTTAATGTTTGTGTTAATTCATAAAATGTTTCATATAGATTTCTGTTTTTGGTCTAGCAGTGTTCACATTTTACTTCTAAGACTCAATTGCAACAGTACTCTGTTTCATGTCCCTAACTTCACTATGTATATCTATTTTGATATGTAGACGCTTCATTCTTTCTAGTGGTGTTGAAGACATCAAAGGATTTCGTCAAAGATGGAGTTTGCATGGTCGGCTCACCGATACCAAGTAACCTTGATCTTCTTTTCAGCTTATGCTTTAGTTCATTGACGCCTCTTTTCCTGAAGAGTTCTATCAGTTGGTTTAGGTTGATATAAGTGTTACAATGAGTTAATTGTACGATTGACCCATTTTTGGGCCTAAAATGGAATTTGCTTCACTTTTCAAACCTACATTTTGCTTGCACCATCATTAGCAAAAATTACCCAAATGACCTTGTTAAGCACGCATGCTAGAGAAGCGAGAGCTAAAGAGCGAAGAGCGAGAACGAGAATGAATATCGTGAGAAAATATAGAGAGTGAGGAGCAGAAGGAGCGTGAATGAACAACAAGAGAAAATACAGAAAGTGAGAAGCAGGAGTGAGAATTAAAAAAATGAGAGAAAATAGAGAACTTCTAAGGAGTTAGAGGAGCAAGAATAAAAGTAGCGCTCTAATTGGCATGACAATGATCTGTTTTGGTAATTTCACTGTGACGTAAGCTAAAGGTCCAAAAAACTTCAGTTTTAAAAAATGAAGTAGATTCAATGTTTTGCCCAAACTTTGGGTCATTCATTCGAAGAGTCTAGTTACAATCAGGATGTTTCTCAAAATACACAAGATTTGTGAATTTTAAGGATGATTTCTGTTTCATCACTCGGTATTTTGATGTAACTCTTAGCAAAAACATCAGTCCTCATGCTTTTAACAACTAATTAATCCGGTTTCAGGAACTCAGTAATTATCGACTTTTAACTGGTGTTTGCATTGACTTTGATGTAGGAAAAGGTTGGAATCTTTAAAGCAAGGAATCGAGAGCAGGAGAGGCAACGAGGAAGCGGAGAAGACGACGTCTTCCAAAAGATGGTTCTTTTAGTGTAAGCGATTGCTTCAAATACTATGATTCCTATTTGGTCCTTAAAAATCAATGAACCATAATTCTTCTAAATACAAATAAGGCTTGAAATTTAGGCTCTATGTGGTCTAAAAGGGCATCTTTTTCATTTTGGCATAAAAAGAAGCTATAGGAGATGAAGTTACTGTGTTACATACTTACATCAGATAATACAAGAAGAGAAATTTATGCAATCATGGGGAGAGTAAAAAAAAAAAAAGGTAGCTTTCTTTATATGCATACACCCATCGAAGAAAACTACATTCATTACACAATACTATAATGCTTGTTGGGAGTGATTTCAAAATTGTTAAAATCACCATTTGATTTCTCTTTTAAATATAATTTTCATATCATCAATTTTGATTTTGAATGATAGACACATTTTAGAGTGCTTTAGAGTGATTTTGAATAGAAAAGAAAAAAAAAATAGGCATATTTGGAAGTGATAACGATAATAGTGAATTTAGGAAAAAAGTTAACATAAATTTTTTTTAAAAAATTATTATGGTAGTTTGAGTGGGCAGCATTGAAGTAGACACTGTTGGGGTTGATGCCTTAAAATCTCGTGTCCTGTAGTTTGTAAACAGTTTGTACAAACGTTTGTGTTGTTAATATATGATATTTACTTCACATCTTGCTTTTTTACTCAATTGCTTGTTTTATTTGCTTTACTACAAATCAATAAACATAAAATCCCTGGTTATTTGTATGTGACTCAAGCATGTATGTGGTGACATATAAGTGAATCATGTCTTGAGTGATAACCAAAATAGTATGTAGTATATGGATATAGAAGGGAAACCTTATCCTGGTAACGCTACGGATGCGACCCGCTTTGTGGAATGGTCACAAGTGTTGTGACTTGTCACAGATGGTCTGATCCTGATCATTCATGTTGGGGACATGCGAGCGGGGGCGTCCTATACAAAGAGTTTGTATAAGACCTGACCACGAAGTGTTAACGTCTTGTTATATAACACTGTTCATGACAGAGACTTCACTTCACTAGGATGACCATAGGTAACATGATCTCAATCCTGAGTGAGTTGGGAACTCCTGCTATTAAGGGCGGTTCTTTGATTTGTATGGGTGCGAGTGGCCAGGTCGCCGATTCAAACCTACCATTTTGGGGATTCGTCTGATTTAGGAGCTGGGAACTCAACTACACAAGATGGAATTCACTTCTTCCCCGAGGCAGGGGTAAGTAGATAGATAGCTCCCTTAAGGGCTGATTCCGGGGCTTGAACGATGTGGCGCCACACACCTTCTCTTGGCCCGAGAGGTGTTCACACATAGTTGGACTATGTTGTATTGTTCATTAGAGGAATTAGTGGTACTTAAGGAGTGAGATGTAACTATAGGGGCAAAACGGTAATTTGGCCCAACTGTACTTACGAGCATCTGTGAAGGGTCATCGTACTCATGATTGTTTATATCCGATGGACACAGAAATATATCTGTGATAAGAAGAGTTCAGCTATTGGTCTTTAGTGGAATTCCTGATAGTTAACGGATGGTGGATCTCGTGGCTAAAGAGTTTAGTCAACTATTCACGGACCGTTGGAGCTTCGAGCCACAGGTCCACTAGATCCCTTGGGTAGCTTGGATAAAGTCGAGAATCAGTATTTGGGTTAATTTGAAATGTTCAAATTGACAAGAGGAATTTCGATTATATATGATATAATTGGCTAAACGTATGAGATACATTATTTTGGAGGAAATTAGATATAAATATGATTTATATCAAGTAGAGGAGAAAATACTATAGTAGATATGTGATATCAAACTATAGGATAAAAATATAATATGATTATATTTATTAATTAATTAGTTGGTTAATTATATGATAATTAATCCAAAAATTCACGTTCGGACGTGGGTTATTGTAACTGATGAATTAAAATGAAAAAAAAAAAAATTCATTTTGTTCAATCGCCCAAAATAATTCACGTGAGCGCACGTTGGTGAAAAGAAAATGATCGCTTAAAGAATCGAGAGCCTATATGATAGTCCTCTCTACCTAAACGATCGTTCTCCTCGCGCCTAAACGATCACACGCTATTTCCTACATGATCGGATAGCTTCTCTAAACGATCGTATAGTGTGTTGATTTTGCTAAATGATCGTATACCTTTTCCTAAACGATCGTTCAGTAAAACCTACACGATCGTGTAGCTTCTCCTAAACGATAAGCAGCGTGCTATGCGATAGCACCTTTTTCCCTCCCACTTACTTATCGCCTAAACGATCTAGTATTCCTCCTTCCTCTACCAAATTCACCAAAGACCACGCTTTGGGTTTTCACTCTGAGAATACCCGGAGCTCTTTACTGGTGGTGTCGTCCCCATGGCGTTCGTGTTTGTGCGGTTGTTCGTGCTGCTATCGTTGACGCTGCTGCTGGGCGTTGGTAGATCGCTTGGAGGGTTCTGCTGCTTTGAGTGCTGAAGTTTGAAGAACGTCTTCAACTGGTATGACACTCTTTTCCTTGTTATTTTGTTGTTCATAGCATGTCGATAATTAGTGTTTGTTTGCATAACTGTATGTTTTGAATATATAATGTGTATTTCGGTCATGGTGAGATCGGAGCGATCCAAACGCGCTCATGAAACTCTTCTGTAAGAGATCTTTCAGACACATATCTCAAGCCATCTTCTGTCATCTCCAATAAGTCCCATGTGATGCAAAGAATTGAAAAATCAGGTTGAATGACTTGAAGGCTCCTCACCTCAGCCACTTATTTGCTACCTGCATGAGAGTATTTGCCGTTTGATGCTCATTGACGTCATTTTACCCCGTTATCGATCCTTTCAGCTTATAAGAAACCAATCCAAAAACAGGCAAGGAGACCTTTGCAATACCATCAATGTCCTTTGGCTGTATCATTACTGGTGGCAGGCCATGTCCATTACCTATGAAGCAACGAAAATGATCAACACTTGTGGAGAACAAGCGAAATAAATGATCTTTAAAAAGCAGTAGGAAAATTGGATTTTTGTAGACAATAATGGCTTGGATAGTGACTAGAACAACTCAAGTATGTAAGAGCACTTTATGAAGCTGAAAAATGGGTAATATATTTTATATTTTGAACAAATGGAGCTATACATCAAAACATCAAATGTTGAGTCACACTAAAATTTTCTTGAGCAGAAAAGTGACGTATAAGATGAGCACAAAAGCAATGAATAAGCTCCAAAATGAAATGTACAAGGAGTTGGTGAAAAAATAATATTGAATGTGTTATTAAGATCCTACAAAATTTGAAAAGTTATTCGAACTCTTGAATAAACTTTCAGGGAGCGTGGTTAGGACACAATGAAGAATGAACCTCAGCCTAAATTTGGTTTATTGGACAAGATATGGAGATATTATATGCAGATGAGGACAATGCATCTTAATTCTTACACAATCCGTGATTTAACACAATATAACTTCTTATATGGAAACACCAACGAATTTATTGGTCAGTTAAAACCTGAAAAGAATTAAAACTTACCTTTCACATGGCTAGTCAAAGGGAAAGGATCTTTCTTTCAACAATCAGTTAAATGTGGGATTGACTTATACTTGGCTAATTACAAAACAACAAGCTTTATCAACAAGAAGAATAAAAGCATAAAAGAACGTTGAGAATCTCACATTGGAAAAATCAATGGATCTCAATCTCTTTATAAGATAGATAGGCTACTTCTCCCATTGTCAACTAGTTGATAATGAGAGGAATATCCCATTTATCTCGTTAAAAGTGTAAGATCTCTTAATTTTTTCAAAGAGATGATGATGATTGTTTATTCTAATTTATCTTATGGTAATCTTAACAGAAGTAAATCAGAAGAAAATAAGAATGCCAGATGGTGAGGAAACAAAATTGGCAAAGAACGCCTTTCTATTGTATGTCTTGGCCCAAGGAGGTGAGGCATTTTGATGATTTACTATTCTGGTATTTTTACCACATTGTGTAGTAAAGAGATTGAGAGTTTTATTGTTATGTGTTGGCAATTAGGGAGTGAGAAAAACAAAGAGGTGATGAATCTCACAGATTCTTGATTAAATTTGTCATTTTCAAACTCTTAATAGTCGACGGAGTGGTGTAGTAGTTCCATTTGTTCCTATGGTTCATATAGATGAATTCCCTCAATATTTAATATGGATGTTGAAACTAATTTAAGCTATTTTAGAAAATGAAAAGGAGGAAATTATGCTCACATTTACCAAATTTTTCTAATTTCGTAGGGGCCCTATGAATTTGTGAAGGATTGATTGTTGTAGAATCAAATTAGTAGCAACTAAGGCTACAAAATGGGCTTTGCTTCACCAAAAATCTGAGATTTGAATGGAAGATCTTCAAGTGACATATAAGATCGAGAAATTAGGGTTTATGGACTTCCCAAAGCATCTTTCAATTATGGAGATTTTTTAATGGATGACATCTTTTCAAGGCCCAAATGAAAAATGGCCAAGGTTAAAAAACGAATGGAAAATGGCATTCTGCTAATGTTAGCCACATGTGAAAGTACACATTTGATCTTAAAATGCATGCACAAGGGCCTTCCTCTCGCTCTAGTTTCTCGCTCCTTCCTCTAGTTCCACGTCAAACACAACTACAAATTTTCTTCCATTTTCTCCTTCATTCGGATTCTTCCTCTCGCTCTCGCTTCTCGCTCCTTCCTCTAGTTCTTCATCAGATACAACTTCAATTTTTTTCTCGATTTTTCTCTTTGTTTGGATTCTTCCTCTTGATTTAGTTTCTTGCTATAGTTTCTCGCTCCCTCCTTAGGTAGAAGAAGAGGGCGAAATATAAAACACAAAGGAAGCAGAAAATGAAGAAAAACACAGGAAAAAAGAAGAAGAAAGAAAAAGAAAAACACAGAAAAATGAAGAAGATGAATGAAAAAAAAGGAGAAAGAAGAAGATGGGCTATTAGAAGACAATGGATCCTTGATCCCATCATTCGTAATGACGTTTTGGACTTTAGTCAAACCCATATAGTGATCCGATGGGTTCATAACACTCCCATTACGTCGAGGCAGTCTCAACTCTTGAGCTGGTTGACTAGACATACTGACCTCAATAACTCTTGTTGATCTGTCGGGTTGTTCAGCAACTCTTGTTGAACCTTCAGCAGTCTCAGTCTCACTAGAGATCTCACGTAAAATAAGCTTACTTCGTGGCTTATGATCCCTCATGTGGTCTTCTTCCAAGAAGATAGCATTTGTGGAAACCAACACTTTGTTCTCACTTGGATCAAAGAAGTATCCACCTTTCGTTTCCTTAGGGTAGCCAACAAAGAGGCAAACCTTCGAACGCGGTTCCAACTTCTTTGGGTTAGTCACTAGCACATGTGTCGGACAGTCCTAAATTTGGAAATGGCGTAAACTACCTTTACGGCCTCTTTATAACTCAAAAGGTGTTTCAGAAACACTTTTCGAGGGAACTTGTTCATGGTATAACATGCAGTCTACACTGCATAATCCCAAAACGAGTCTGAAAAATGCTCATCATAGACTGAAACATGTCCAACAAGGTTCTGTTTCTTCTTTCTGATACACCATTCTGCTAAGGTGTACCAGGGGCCGAGAGTTGGGACGCAATGGAAATTGAAACTGAGGAAGGAGACTGGGTTTTAGATTCAGGATGTACCTATCACATGACTTCCAAGAAAAGCCGGTTTGTAGATTACAAATCAAATGAATATGACTTAGTTTACATGGATAATAATAATGAATGTGAGATCATTGGAAGAGGCTCAATGCTACTAAAGCTTTTAGACAACAGAGAAGTCCACTTAAAGGATGTTAGGCATGTTCCAAAGCTTAAAAAAAACCTTGATTTCCTTAGGAATGCTTGATGATCAAGGTTGTACATTCATTGGTGAAAATGGTGCTCTAAAATAGAAAAATAAGGGAGGACAATCCTAATTGGAAAGAAAGTTGATGGCCTATATGTTATGAAGAAGGTTAATCAACCTAAGTATGCTCTACTATTATAAACAGATAAGAATAGTGAGCTTGAGCTATGGCATAAAAGGCTTTCACAGATTAGTGAAAGAAGTTTGAATGAACTTATGAAGCAAGGCTTGATTCAGACTAGAAGCACTAAAAGACTTGTGTGTATGGAAAGTCTAAGAAGATGAAGTTCACAAAAGGAAATCAAACTACTAAAGCCATCCTTGACTATATTTATGGAGACCTATGAGGCCCTACTAGAATTGCTTCATAAGGAGGTTTCAGGTACTTTCTATCCCTTATAGATGATTACTCAAGTAAAGTGTAGACTTATTTGCTTAAATTTAAAGATCAAACCTTTGAATACTTTAAAATATGGAAGACTAAGATTGAGATTCAAACTGAAAAAAGAGTTAAGTTTTTCAGAACTGATTATGGCCTAGCGTTTCTAGGGAATAACTTTAACTCTCTTCATGATGAGTGTGGCGAAAGAAGTCACTATCAAGCAACGAGCCCTTATTAGTTTAGTTTAGTAAAGTCAAGCTCCAAAAAACGAGAGATTCATACAATAGATTCTGTTTCCCGAATTTGACTCTTAGTAACTCCTATGTTCCAAGCAAAATGTTGTCAAATTAGACCATGAGCTAAGGAAGACAAAAACAAAGCAGCTATACCATCTATTTTAGCAGTAGCCAGAATAAAGCCTTCAATCTCAATAAGATAAGAGAGTTTCACAAGGTCAAAGTGAAGGGTTAGTGTGAAAGAAGAATAACAACGCCTTGACTTGTCAACCTACTAAACTACAAGTCAAGTCTCAAGAAGGAAGATTTTGGGCCCCAACGACAAAGGAACAGACATTTTCGGGGACTAACCCACTTCCTATAACTCAACGAGGGAAATTTCAATCACAAGTTCGAGAAACTTTCAAATTTCTCGCACATAATTAAAGGACTTTGGATTTGAACAAGAAACTACGTCCCCATCAGCTTTAGGTCAATTGATGTTGGAAGGCTATCAAACTTGATGGCACAGGCACAACTTATTGGGAATTTCCTTAAACTCGTAGTTCATAATATTGAAAACATATTCTATTTATCAATAAAAGTATTATTGAGTTTTTCATTCAATAAATTGTTATTCATATTGCACTCTATTATAAAAATTCAATAAACAAATCAACGGCTATAATATGAATACTTTAACTTTATGTGGAGACATAAAAGTGTAGGATTGTATCGACAACAGCGGAAGCACAAGGATCACTAAAGCACTTTAATTCATTAATTTTGGCAAAATATAAAGCATGCTCTTGCAGAAAACGAGTTTCAAGACATACCTCTTGTAGAACTTCTTCAAAGCTTGATCTCCTACTGCTATCTTCTCCAAATCTTGTTGCAGACCACCTCAAGATCTTCCCTACTATTCTCTTGGTACTCTAGATTGAGTTGTGGGACTCAAAACAAGCTTGAATCAAGGGATGAAGGAGAAAAGCACACAACAACAATCTTGTTGAAGAACCCTTTCTTCAACCCGAATTTTCTCTAAAATTCTCTCTTGATTGCATGCCCGATTTTCACTCCAAACTCTTTAATATATTGCAGATCAACATGCAAGGGAGAGAGTCGCATGAGTTTCAGCTCATGCTTGGAGTAAGACAAGGCAAAGTGAATCCGTTTTGTGTGAGCAAGTCAGGATGGATAATGGAAAACAAGGTTTTTCCATTTTGTGTTTTGATTTTCTATTTTCCAATTTTATCAAAAATAAAAACTTGATTTTTTAAAATCTATTTTGATTTAAAAACTGAAAAATAAAATTAATTTCATAGATTAATTTTTTTAAAATAAAACTTGATTAATTTAATATCAAATATTAAATTAATTTTTACACACATCCATCTTTATATATTTAAATCATATTTAAATATAAATTCTCCTATTCCGTTTAATTCTCAAATTAAACACGTAATTATATCTCATATAATTACTAATTTCCTTAATTCTAATTTGAACATTTCAAATTAACTTATCACGTTATTCTAGAGCTAGTCCGTTATGAGCTAGTAGGGGGACCTTGCGGACCTACAGATCATGGGCTCCAACGATCCGAGATTAATTGGCTAAACTTATTAGACCGAATTAATCTCCCTTCGTTAAATAATGAGTCACTCCACTAAAGCCCATAGTTGCACTCCCCTCACTATAGATATATTATGTCCACATGATTTAACTGTAATCAGCAAGTCGACCCTTCACAGGTTGTTCGTAATAACGGCTGGGTCAAATATCTGTTTTACCTCAGACATTACGTCTTATTCCTCAAGTTTCTACTGATCCTCTAATGAATAGCTGGTTTGTGATCCAATCACTAAACCAAACTCTCTCAGCCTAGTGAGAGGGTGGGGCCTCTTGTTCAAGACCTGGATTCAGTACTTGAGAGAATAACCTTTCTTCTATCCCTAAATCGGGTAGGTGTAAACTCCGTCTTGCAACCTATGTCTTCAACTATCTATTCGGTCTTACCCTTAAAATGAGAGTCTTATTGAGCCGGTGCTGTTGAGCCAGCCCTAACCTATGTAAATCTAAGGACAATCCCGAATAAACAGGAGTTCATAGTTAGCTCAAGATTAAGATCGAGTTACCTAGGTCATCTAGGTGAAATAGTCAGTCTTATACAGTAAATAGCGTTATAAAGTAAGAGTGACTTATTTCTTGGTCCGATCTTATGCAAACTCATTGTATAGGACGCCCCCACTCCTCATGTCATAACATGCACGAATTAGGATCACATCGTATATCGCACTTTACAACTCTTTGTAACAACTATAGAGTAGGCCGCATCCATTGGTATTACCAGAATAAGGTACCCAACCTTATTCATGTACCATAGATCATTTTGACTATTTACTCAAACCTGATCCACTCTTATGTCTCCACAAAAAGTTCAAGTACTCATGCAATAGTCATGGATTTTAGTTTATTGAATCTAAACTTTCATACAATTTATGAAATCAATAATAAGTATATTGATTATAGAAAATGTTTATCATTTTACAAATTGCGAGTTTTAGGACATAAAACCCAACAAAAAATGAATCAAGTTTTAGTATATAGGCAAAATGGTCTATAGTATATGAATTGGGTACCTCATTCTGGTGACACTATTGGATGCGACCCACTTTGTATATTGATACAAATGATGTGATCCCAAAATAATTCATGTGGAGACATGTGAGTAGAGGCATCCTAAGCAATGAATTTGCATAAGACCGGACCTCAAAATAGTCACTTTTCTTTATAACCACCATTTACTGTTAAAATTGGTTATTTCAAATTCAATGACCCAGGGTAACTCGATCTTAATCTTGAGCTAACTATGAACTCCTGTTTATTCGGGATTATCCTTTGATCTGCATAGGTGAGATTAGTCCAATAGCACTGCTCAATAAGCCTCCCAATTTAGGTATAAGACCAAATAAATAGCTGGGAACATAGTCTTGCAAGATGGAATTCACTCATACCCAATTTAGGGTTAGCAATAGGTTGTTCTTTTAAGTATTGATTCTTGATCTTGAACAACGGGGTGTCACCCTCTAATGATTGAGAGGGTCATGGTTTATTAGTTGGATTATATAAACCAATTGTTCAATAGAGGATTAGTGGGAGCTTAAGGAGTAAGATGTATTTACAGGGGTAAAACAGTAATTTTGACTTAGCTGTAAATACGAATGATCTGTGATTGATCAACTTACTGATTATGGTTAAAGTGGACAGAAATATATCTATAGTGAGGAGAGTGCAACTATCGAGCTATAATGGTGTATCTCAATAGTTAACGAATATTGATTAATTCGGTCTAAAGAGTTTAGCCAATTAATCTCAAATCGTTGGAGCTCATGATCTATAGGTCCATAAGGTCCCACTACTAGCTCGTAAAATTACATCTTGGATTAGTGAATTGAGCGGATTTGAAATGTTCGGATTCAGAATTAAGGTTTTGAATTTGAAATATTCAAATTCAATTTAGGGTTTGATTAATTATATTCGATATAACTAAAACGTTTAATTTTGTTGAAATTGAACAAAATCGGAGAGATAAGAATATTTAAATATTAATTTAAATATTAAATTGCACGAATAGAATTCAAGCTTAAAGTAGGTGTTTTATTAATTTAATATTTGATATTAAATTAATATTTAAATAATTAAATTTTTTTAATTAATTAAATTAAATTAAATTAATAAATCATTTTTTTTCATTTTTGAAATTCTATTTCAGAATTGGATTTTTTTGGTTTTATTTAAATTTAGTTCTAAATGTAAAATTAAAAATAAAAATCAAAATTAAAATGGTTTTTTATTTTGAGTGGAAAAATCAAACTCTTGTGGAGTTTGAAATGGATATATCCAAAATTCAACACCTAATCCATTCCATTAGTGCTGATTGAAGTGTCAATTAGATGTTTAAATGAGTGTTTGTATGAATCATTTATATTAATACTCTGAATTTCCGAGTTTGATTCTTCATGCACGCTGGTTGTTCTAAAATTCATATTTCTTTCCAAACCCTCCTCCTTCTCAACCCCGATTCACCCTAATTCAGAGATTCCACCTCTTAATCCGAATTAAAGAATAGTAGAGAAGCTCTTTATGGTGGTTTGCTATGAAATTAAAGACCTAATTCGTGGAGAGATGCTGGAATTGCTGAGTTTCAACAACTGTATTGTGTTCTTGAAACCCTCTTCTTTGAAATTATTTTTAATGCATGCTTTTAAACTCAAATAAAATGTAATTAGAGTGCTTATTGATTTTGATTGTTTCTACAGTTTACATGATTACGTTTTCACAACTCCATATAGGTTGACCTACGACCATGATATTTAGTCCTTTAGTCCTAGTAGTGAAGACCTTCTCTTCTTATTGAATAACTAGGCACATAACAGTAGCTTATACCTCTCAACAAAATAGAGTTGCAGAGATGATGAACAGAACTTTGATGGAAAGGGTTAGATGTATGCTATCATAAGCTAAAATCCTTAAAGAATTATGGGCAGAAGCTACAACAACTTACACGATTAATAGAAGCCCTAGTGTTTCTATTGATATGAAAACTCTAGAAGAGAAGTGGAGAGGGACAACCCCTGACTTATCAAATCTAAAAACTTTTGGATGCACTAATTATGTTCATATTAAGCAAAGTAAGATGGAACCTCAAGCCTTAAAATGTATGTTCATAGGATATCCTTAAGGAATAAAAGGCTACAAGTTTTGGGACTTCAATTCAAACGGAAGCTTAATTAGCGGAGATGAGACTTTCAAGGAAGGTGAATTCTATATGGACTTCGAAACAACAAAGCAATCAGCCATAAAGAATCAATTCGAACTTCTTACTAGCTCACACATTGAAGTCCACCCCAGATCTGAGAACTCAGTGACGGTAGATGATTAAATACAACACATAGATGTTCCTAGCACATCTAAAGATAGATCAGAAAAGCAACTAGAAAGCCTAGATGGTTACCTTCCCATTAGCACCCCGTTTGTGCTTGTAGATCCATTTACAACCTATAGGTCTTACCCCATCAGGCTGATCTACAAGATCCCATACCAAGTTGAATTACATAGACTCCATCTCGAGATTCATGGCTTTAACCCATTCATCCCGATCAACATCATCCATTTCCTTTTGATAGGACAACAGATCCTCAACATCACCATCTGCCACCATAGTTAGGATTTCCGTGAAAACCAAATAGCGATCAGGTGGGTTCGTAACCCTCCCACTGCGTCGAGGTTCCCTCAACTCTTGAGGTGGAACCAACCTACTGGATGAACTATCATCAACTCTTCTGGTTAATGAAGCGGATCCTTCAATAGATCTTGTTGAAGTTTCAATGATTTCTTTGGAAAGCTCACTTAACACGACTTTACTACGTGGACTGTCCTCCTTGATATGATCCTCCTCAAGGAAAGTAGAATTCGTGGAAATAAACACCTTATTTTCGGATGGATCATGAAAGTAACCCCCCCGTGTACCTTTGAGGTAGCCTAGAAAGAGGCACAACCTCGATTGTGATTCCAACTTCTTGGGATTTTCCTCAATCACATATGATGGGCAACCCTATATGCGAAAGTGACGTAAACTAGCTTTACGCCCATTCCACAACTCCAGAGGTGTTCTCGCAACACTCTTAGAAGGAACACAATTGAGAATGTATACTGCAGTCTCCATTGTGAAATCCCAAAATGAGTTCGGTAAGGAAGCGTAACTCATCATCGAATGAACCATTTCCAACAAGGTTTTGTTTCTCCTCTCCGCTACACCATTTTGCTGAGGTGTACCCGGTACCAAGAGTTGAGAAACGATTCCATGTTCTAATAAATAGTCATGGAACTCATAATCCAAAAACTCTCTACCTCGATTTGATTAAAGTGTTTTAATTCGTCTATCCAAAGCATTCTCAACTTTAGCCTTAAATAATATGAACATTTCAAAAGATTTAGACTTTCGTTGCATCATATAGACATACCCATATCTCGAGTAATCATCAGTAAAATTGATAAAGTACTCATAGCCTCCTCGAGCTCGCACATTCATAGGACCGCAAAGGTTAGAATGTATTAATTCTAGAGGTTCTTTGGCTCGATAACCTTTTCCAGTAAAAGTTCTTTTAGTCATCTTACCCTCAAGGCAAGATTCACACACTGGTAAAGAATTTTCTTCTAACTCGCTTAGAAGGTCATTCTTCACCAATCTCTCAATCCTATTGAGATTGATGTGCCCTAATCGAAGGTGCCAAAGTTGGGCATTTTATTTTAGAGAAACTCGTTAGTGATTAGATTGAGTTATGACAGATTTAAACATCTCTATGTTATGGAGGGAGCTTAAGGCTAACGGTTTTAGCACATATAAGTTATTTTCCATTTTAGCTGTACAAATTTCAACACCATCCTTATGAATAAACACTTTATTCAATTTAAAAGAAATAGTGTAATTTCCTTGTAACATACACTTTACAGAAATAAGGTTCCTTTTTAGTTCAAGAACTATAAAGAAATTTTTTAATACAAGAAACCTATTCTGTAAAGTTAACTGGATGCCTCTCACTACCACAACTGAGACGACGTGCCCAGATCCTACTTGCAACGTCATCTCATTAGTCTCCAACTATCGCAAGGATCTAATCCCCTAAAAAGAAGAACAAATATGATTAGTGGCGTCCGAATCAATTATCTAACCGGAATCATCATTCTCTACTAAACAAGTTTCTAACACAAGTAAATCACATTTACCTTTATCTGCCTTGGCCTTATCCTTGGCTGCCTTCTTTTCCTTCAGATAACGAGGACAATTCCACTTCCAGTGTCTGTCCTGGTTATAGTGGGAATATTTTCCTTTTTCAATCGATGGTAGACGGTTCTTTTGGGTGACAGGTGGCGGGTTAGCAGGGGCATTCTCTTTCCCTTTACCACCCTCACAAACTTTGTTCCTGAGGTAGAACCTCGATGGAACCTCTTAGAAGACGAGACAACATTTGCCTCACCTCCCTTTTTCTCCTTACTTTTCAGCAAGGATTGGTAAGTCTGCAACTCGTTGAGGAGAGTAGTAAGGGTATAGTCCACTTTGTTAAGAATCGTATTGCTAACAAAGTGGAGGAAGCTCTCTGGCAATGAATGCAGAATATGCTAACCTAACTGCTTCATCGATTTTAGACCCATTCATCTCCGCCACGTTAAAGTGGACTATCATATTCAGCACGCGTTCATGAATAGAGGTGCCTTCCTCCATTTTGGAGCTGAAGATGTATTTCAGAGCCTCATGCTTGAGCTGTCCAGAGGATGTTCGAACATTTCCCGCAGGGACTCCATGATCTCAGAGACCATGGGCTCATGGTTCTTGGCCAACACATCACTAAGACTGACCAAGATATAGGCTCGGGCCTTCTCGTTTGCCCGTGTTCAATGCTCGTATGCCGCCGAACATTTTGGTAGCATCCTGAGGTGGAATAGGAGGATAGTCCCTCCGTAAGGACAAACTTCAAATCCTCGATGATGAGTATCAACGTGAGCATATGTTTCCAACTCGAATAGTTTTGGCCATTTGTTTTTCGGCACTAAGTAACTGATAGTGGCTGTAGCCATTTAAAACCATTGCTGAAAAATGAATAAACTTTTATAGACTTTGCAAAAACCACGTTTTTAACCAATTAGTTTTAGCAAAATAAATTCCAAGTCACCCTAAGTGATAAGACTTCTATTTTGAAATGATGCCCCAGCGAGGCAGGACAAACGTCACCGGTGGGGTGATCAGATGTCCCTTCATTGAGATGAGACATTCTCAACTATTAGGCAGAACCATCTCTTGGAACTGAACCTAATAGCCACCATTTTTTCGGTTCAGAACTCGTTTTCGGCCCTAGAGTCCAGCCCTAATGCGTCCATCGTAGGAAAAAAAGAATATTAGAACAAGAGACTAAGTAACCTTATCCTCTTACAGAAGATCAAATAAAGAAACGCGCAAAACAACCATCCTATAGGGGACATACCCAGGGTGCCTCGAGGCGATGTGTAGAAACTTTATTTAATCCAACGAGAGAGACCGTGGGATATGCTGTCGCACTTCCCGCTCCTATTTACTATGAACATTCTCTCCATCTACCTTGATATTGACCTATCCTAACACCATCCTTTAGAGGACACTCCCAGGGTATCACGAGGCCGAGGATAGATCTCACGGTGTGGACTATGAGGGAGAAACGCGAGAGGTGTATATGAAGCATCAAATGCCCCAAGTACCTCACATTGAATGTTCTACCTAGGAGTTTATTAACCTAGACAACCCGGCTATTGATTATAATCTAAGTCATTTATTAAGTTTGCTAAAAAAAAACTTTTATCTTTGAAATAAAACAAGTCCAAGTAGTCACATTAAACTCTTTAATGGACTAACCTTAACTTGCATGCATGCATCAAATCTATCTAATTCACCTTTCCAGGTAGGGGTGTTTCGTTGTCGTCACCTTAAATACCCTAGCCTAGACAGAACCCGTCTTAGACAAAAGGTCCCTTATAGATAGATTTGCTACACTTTAACCTTTTACTAATTATTTTAGTTCTAATTTCATTTCATAACCATTTATAAAATAAACAACTAAAACACACATGCCATATAATGAAGTTTTTATAACGCTTATAAATATTATGCTAAATAAATAATGCATATATAAATATAACCCTTATATTATATGATGCATGAGCATGCACTTACGTAAATTAAATTATGCTTCACTAAATCATAACACTTATAATAAAAAGAATATGCATGACCAATGCATAACCTAAGGTGGGATTTATCTATACGTGCATACCATATGATATAAAAAAAACATATATCGCATGTATAAAACCATGGATTAATGGACCGGGATGAACCAATACAAAACCGGAATGAGAAAACTATCTATTACATTATTCTACCGAGCAAACCGGTTCACAAGCGAACCGGGTCTTGAACCGTCGGGCGAAGCTCCCATCGTTTAGTCAACACCTCCAGGTAAACGATCGTGTAATGCACACTAGATGATAATGCAAAAGCTAAACGATCGCATAGACAACAATGAGGTCGCAAAGCCTGATCGTCTAGACAATCGCTTAACATGCGAAAGGTAAACGATTTACCACGCTATTACTCCATGATCGTATAGTCAGTAACTAAGTGATGAGGCTTGCTGAGCTATATGATCGTCTAGTACGCGCGCACGTTAAACGACAATCGAGCATCTGATACTCAGTGATCATCTACCTCATTGCCTACATGACATGACCAACGCTTGACCTTCTTCTTCTTTAAAGAACAACAACCCTTGCTCCAAACTTCATCTTGAATGACTCAAGATTCAAACTAACTTTGAATTTACAGACTCGATAGCAATTAATTGTGTCCAAAAATGCAAGGGCCTTAACAATTAACTTAAGAATTCAACAAACCGAGGTTACATCCCATAAAACTTCTTTAATCAACACATCCACAAACAAATTAACAATTAAAATAGAGAGTAGACATGTTGCACCCACCAAGAATGTAAATGCAATTCTTTTGCAGCAATGAATTGGAATATCAGAAACCTAGCTCTGATACCAATTGAAGGAACTCTTATTCAAGAGTACCTACGAGCAAAAACAAATCTTTCCAATTCATTGTGATAGAATTTCCACATATACATTCAAACATACTAATATGCATTCATAATGCTAAATTATTGACATGCTCAAAAGAATAATAAATAAGAGAACGAGATATCATACCAGTTGAAGACTTATTCTTCACATCAAATCTCGCTTTTGCTGAGATGGTAAGCTATTGCTCAGCAAAACCCAATCGTCTATCTCGAACAGTCTACACACGAACAGAAGAAAACGGGGATGACACCATCACTCAAAGCCCTCAATATTCTTGAAGTGAGAATCCAAAGGATGGGTTTTGTTTGGATTTGATAGAGGGAAGGAGGAAAGGAGATCATATACAACGATCAAGCAAGTGAGAGATAGGCTCGTCTATCGTATAGACAAAATGCTTGATCGTTTAGGTGAAGTATACGATCATGTAGGAAAAGGTAAGCGATCATCTAAACGATCGTGTAGGAAAAACTAAGCGATCATCTATACAATCATTTAGTAAATATCAAACGCTAAACAATCACTTAGGAAAAGGTAAATGATCGTTTAGTAAATAGCGCGCGCGGGTGAAATTGTTAAGTGATCGCTCAACATTATTGTATAGGTAAGCGATCGTTCAAGCACTATCATATAGGCACAGGTTTTTCTAAGCGATGATGCTCTTCAACACAATGTCCACGCATACCATGCTTACACACCGTGAGCTATTTAAGCGTCTCAAAGTGATTTTTCAACTTACTCATCCGTTATGAAAATAGAAGAGACGCCGTTCTATTACCCCTTTAACCGTCCAATTAATAGACAATGAATACCATCACATTATATTCATAACTGAATTAATATCATATATTAATCATAGTATTTTTCCTCTACTAGATATAAATCATATTTATATCCAATTTCCTCTAAATTAATGTATCTCATACATAAAGATAATTTTATCATATATAATTAATTAGTTCAATTATATCATATATAATCGAACTCCCTCTTGTCAATTTGAACATTTCAAATTGACCCAACTCTCAACTTGTATCTAAGCTACCAAGGGGACCTTATGGACCTATTTCCCGAAGCTCCAATGGTACGTGAATAGCTGACTAAACTCTTTAGCCACAATATCCACCATCCGTTAACTGCCAGACATTCCACTAAAGATCGATAGTTGAACTCTTCTTACCATAGATATATTTCTATGTCCATTGGATATAACTAATCATCAGTACGATTGCCTCTATAGTTACATCTTATTCCTTAAGTACCACTTATCTCTCTAATGAACAATACAACATAGTCCTACTATGTGTGGACACCTCTCGGGACATGAGAAGGTGTGTGGTGCTATATCGTTCAAGCCCTGGGATCAACCCTTAAGAGAACAATCTATCTACTTACCCCTGCTTCGGGGAAAGAGTGAACTCCATCTTGTGAAGCTGAGTTCCCAGCTCCCAAAGTAGACGAATCCCCAAAGTGGTAGGTTTGAGTCGGCGCTCTGGCCACTCGCACCCATGCAAATCAAAGGACTGCCCTCAATGGCAGGAATTCCCAACTCATTCAGAATTGAGGTCATGTTACCTATGGTCATCCTAGTGAAGTGAAGTCTCAGTCATGAACGAAGTTATATGACGAGACGTTAACATTTCGAGGTCAAGTCTTATACATATTTTTGTATAGGATGCCCCTGCTCGCATATCCCCTACACGAATGATTAAGATCAGACCATCTGGGACAAATCACAACATTTGTAACAATTCCACAAGCGGGTTGTGTCCGTAGTGTTACCGGGATAAGGTTTCTTTCCTATATCCATATACTACAGACCATTTTGGTTGTCACTTAAGACATGATTCACTTATATGTCACTACATACATGCTTAAGTTACATAAAGACAACCAAGGATATTAAGTTTATTAGTTTGTGGTAAAAAAAAAAAAAAAATCTAAATGTGCAAAGTCAAGAAGTGAAGTAAATATCATATATATTATACATTACAAGCATTCTTACAAAGTTGTTTACAAACTACAGGACACGAAACTTTAGGGCATAAACCTCAACAAGGAGATACTATCTCTATTTTCCTTTATTGGTGAAGAGGGTTGTCGGGTTGGTCTTCTTCAACCACTTTTTCTATGGTCTTGATGCACAGATCTCAAAATCCCTCTTCACCAATCTTCTCGTCTTTTTGGGTTGTGAAGGCTATGTGGAGGAAGTAGATTTTGATTGTAACATCTCACACTTCAAAACAATTTAAGTTAATTATCTCAAATTATCGAGTTTTAGTTTCCCTTCTATTTTAGGAATTTGGAATTAAATTGTGATAATTGAAAATATTTTATTGGTTAAATTGAATTTAATTTATTAGAGATTTGAATTAATTTTCTTGAAAATATTGGTTTATATCTCCATTTAACTTTAGATTTTGGAGCTACAATTAAATTAATTGGAAGGGATAATTGAACTATTTAGAGAAGAGATTTTGATTTTTTTTTATTTTTTTTTTGGAATTTGGAGTTTTGAAGGAATTGAAATTTAAGAAAAAGGGGAAATTGTGTTTTAAAATTTACCCTATTTAATTTGGAGTTTGAATCCAAAATTTAATTAAAGAATTATGAGAAGATAATTGGTTTATTTGGAATCATTGAAGCAAATATTTGAAAATATTTGAAAATTTAGATTTAATTTAAGGGAAGTTGGTTAAATTATTTTGGTAGAAATTTGAGAAATTGAAAATTTGGGAAGAGATATGAATTTATGCATATATGTTTGGATTGGAATCCAAATAGGATTTGAATTTAAGGGTTTTATTTATGTTTTTTTTTTTTTTTAAGGGGAAGGGAAAAGGGTTTTTTAAAATAAATATATAGATAAATGAGTGATTTAAATGGAGGTGAAATTTAAGTTGTTGTAATGGAGAGAAAATGGGGGAAATAAAATTATTCTAAAATTTAGAGATAATTAAGTGAATTGAGGTTTTCAAATTTATTAAGAAAAGGGAGAAATTATAGGGACCTTTTTAAAAATAAAAAAGTATTTAAAAATATTTACACTTTATAGCAAAACAAAAAGTTCCAAAAATACAAATCACTTTTAGAACTTTTACTATAAAGTGTAAATACTTTTTGGATTTTTTTATTGATAAGAATTTTCCGAAATATATATTATATAATTATGAATTAAATGAAAAGAAATTGTTTATAATTATATAATAGTAGGGTTGAAAAAAAAAAAAAAAACAAAGAAATATGAAAGTTTCAAATCCCCACGTTCTCACTTTCTCTCTCTACCTACCTTAAACCCATGAGGATGAAGAAGGTTGCAGCTCCCATGGAATCCTTTTCTTATTTCCTCATTGTGCATTTCTTTTGAAAGTTGGTCGCCATGATGAGACCTTGAGCATCCTCCATCAATTTTTGAATTCTTGTCCTCACTTTTTCTTTTCTTTCAACCAATTGGGCTGATAACCTCTCCACAGAGGATGTAGGCAGGACAATTTCTTCCCTTCTTTATTGGTTGTGCTCCACCTCTTCATTTTTGACGCGTACGCTAGATGGCTCAGTGCTTGCATTCTTCTTTGATTTTCGTCGTAGAGGCATGTTGGATTGTATGTCCTAAAACTCGCAGTTTGTAAAATTTAAATATATTCTATTTGCAATAAAGTTATTATTGAGGTTTATTTAATAAAGTTGTTATTGAACATATAGAATGCATTTATAGATTTCTAAATCCAATAAACTAATGAACCCATGGCTGTAAAATGAATACTTAAACTTTATGTGGAGACATAAAAGTGGATCAAGTTTTAGTATACAGCCAAAACGATCCATAAGTATATAGATAGGGTTGGCTACCTTATCTTGGGGACACTATGGATGTGGCCTACTCTATATATTGATACAAATAATATGATCCCAAAGTCATTCATATGGAGACATGCAAGTGAGAGCATCCTATGTAAAAGATGTTGCATAAGACCGAACCACGGAATAGTCACTTTTCTTTATAACTTCATTTACGGTTAAAATTGACTATTTCAATTTGATGACTTAAGGTAACTCGATCTCAATCCTGAGCTAACTATGAACTCCTGTTTATTCGAGATTATTCTTTAATCTGCATAGGTTAGAGTGGCTCAACATCATCGCTCAATAAGCCTCCCACTTTAGAGGTAAGACCAGATACATAGTTCTGCAAGATAAAATTCACTCCGACCCATTTTAGGGTTAGCAGATAGGTTGTTCCCTTAAGTACTGACTTCTAACCTTAAACAAAAGGGCCTCACCTTCTCTATGGCTGAGAGGGACTCGGTTTATTGGTAGGACCATAAACTAATTGTTCATTAGTGGATCGGTGGAGACTTAATGAGCAAGATGTGTTCCAAGGGTAAAACGATAATTTGACCCAGCTATAAATACGAACGATCTGTGAAGGATCAACTTACTGATTATGGTTAAATCAAGTGGAAAGAAATGTATCTATAGTGAAGAGAGTGCAACTACTGAACTATAATGGAGTGACTCAATAGTTAACGAATATTGATTAGTTCAATTAAAGAAGTTTAGCCAATTAATGTCAAATCGTTGGGGCTCATAATCTATAGATCCATTAGGTTCCTCTACTAGCTCATATAATGATTAAACCTTAGAATAGCGTTTTGAGAGAATTTGAAATGTTCAAATTCAATTTAGGATTTGAATTATTATATTCAATATAATTAATGTTTAATTAATTAAACGATTTTGGAGAGTTGGAGTGCTTAGGATCCTGGAAAAACCATGAACATGCATATTAATACACTAAAATTAATGTAGTTAGAGAGCTTAGGATCCTAATAGCTTCCCTTTGTTGAATGTCAACTCCATCAAGGCAGAACCTCCTCTTCCCGCTCCAAGTCATTAAGGTCGAAAACAGATGCGACCGCCTTGTTTTCATTCTTCTTTTCCTTTCCAGACATCTCCTTGCTCGACTGGTCAACTACTCCTTCATTTGACTTGGATATTAGATTCAGACGTCACTAACCATATTTGCACTTTCATCCAGAAAACTAGTTCCTCGAGACAGCTGACAGAGAATGAGATGACTTTCAAGGTGGGAACAGGTGAAGTCATTTCGGCTTGTGCAGTGGGAGATCTAAAGTCATTTTTCGAAGATGCCTACACTTTGTTAGAAAATGTATATTATGTACCTGATATGAAAAGGAACTTAATATCAATCTCTTGTTTATTAGAACATATGTATAAAGTTACTTCTGATATTAATGAAGTATTCATTAGTTCAAGAGATGTTCAAATATGTTCTGCTAAACTTGAAAATAACTTATATGTGTTAAAACCAACTGAGATGAAAGCTATTTTAAATATAGAGATGTTTAGAATAGCTAAAAATCAAAATAAAAAATGAAAAATTTCTCCTATCACCTATTTTTTACACATAAAACTTGGACACATAAATCTCAATAAGATTGAGAGATTAGTAAAGAATGGACTTCTAAATTAGTTAGAAGACAATTCTCTACCTCCATGTGAATCATGTCTTGAGGGTAAAATGACTAAAAGTTTTTTTTTTTTTAAGAAAAGGTTTAAGAGCCAAAGAATCTCTAGAGCTCGTACATTCAGACCTTTGTGGTCGGGTGAATGTTATAGCTCATGGAGGATTTGAATATTTCATCAGTTTTATTGATGACTCTTCAAGATATGACTACGTTTACCCAGTGCATCATAAGTCTGAAACTCTTGAAAAGTTCAAAGAATACAAGGCAGAGGTTGAAAACTTATTAGGTAAAAAGATTAAAACACTTTGATCAAATCGATGTGGTGAGTATATGGATTTAAAATTTCAAAACTATTTGATAGAACATGGAATTCAATCTCAGCTCACTGCACTCGGTACACCACAACAAAATAGTGTAGCGGAAAGAAGAAATAGAACCCTGTTAGACATGGTTCGTTCGATGATGAATTACTCTTAATTATCTCAATCTTTTTAGGGATATGCAGTACAAACTGCAATATATATTTTGAACTTGGTTCCATCGAAAAGTATTTCAGAAACACACCATATGAGTTATGGAGAGGGCGTAAAGGTAGTTTATGTCACTTCAAATTTTGGGGATGTCCGACACTTGTGTTCGTGCAAAACCCAAAGAAATTGGAAGAGCGTTTGAAAGTACTCCTATTAGTAGGATACCCCAAAGAATGAAAAGGTGGTTTGTTTTATGATCCTCAAGATGATAAAGTGTTTATATCGAAAAATGTACATTCTTAGAGAAAGACCATATAAGAAATCATCAACCTCGCAGTAAACTAGTATTGAATGAGATGTTCATAGAAACTATGGATAGATAAAAAATAGTTGTTGATCAGGCTAGTCCTTCAACAATAGTTGTTGATCAGGCTAGTCCTTCAACAAAAGTTGTCGATGCAACTAGTCCATCACATTCTTCTCAAGGGTTGAGAATGCCTCGACATAGTGGGAGGGTTGTTCAACAACCTGATCAGTACATGGGTTTAACAGAAACTCAGATCGTTATACCTGATGATGGTTTAGAGGATCCATTGACCTTTAAACATGCAATGGAGGATGTAGATTGAGACCAATGGATAAAAGCCATGGACCTTGAAATGGAGTCTATGTACTTCAATTCAGTCTGGGAACTTGTAGATCAACCAGATGGGGTAAAACTTATTGGCTGCAAGTGGGTCTACAAGAGAAACCGAGACCAAGCCGATAAGGTACATACCTACAAAGCTAGACTCGTGGCAAAAGAATTTACTCAAATAGAGGGAACGAACTATGAAAAAACCTTCTCTTCAGTTGCCATGATCAAGTCTATTAAAATACTCTTATCCGTTGCTGCTTTTTACGATTATGAAATATGAAAAATGGATATCAAGACGGCCTTTCTGAATGATTATCTTGAAGAGAGTACCTACATGTCTCAAGCAGAAGGTTCATTGAATAGGGTCAAGAGAAAAATGTTTGCAAACTGAAAAGATCTATGTATGGGTTGAAACAAGCATATCGATCCTAGAATATAAGGTTTGACACTATGATCAAATCTTATGCCTTTGAACAAAATGTTGAAGAACCTTGTGTTTACAAGAAAATTGTCAATAAAATTGTAGTTTTTCTGGTATTGTATCTTGATGATATCCTACTCATTGGGAATGAGGTAGGATTCCTTAATGACGTTAAGAGATGACTAGTATCATAATTTCAAATGAAAGATTTAGGAGATGCATAGTATGTTCTTGGAATCCAAATAGTTTGGAATCGCAAGAACAGAACGCTAGCATTATCTCAAGCATCTTATATAGACAAAACATTGTCTAGATATAAAATGCAAAATTCCAAAAGAGGATTATTACCTTTCAGACACGGAGTTCATCTGCGTATGGAACAATGTCCTAAGACACCTCAAGAAGTTGAGGCTATGAAAAGAATTTCTTATGCATTAATAGTCGGAAGTTTGATGTATGTCATGTTGTATACATGTCCAGACATATGCTTTGCATTTGCAATAGAGGTTTTAGTCTAATCTTGGATATAGTCATTAGACTGTCATTAAAAACATTCTCAAGTATCTTCAGAAAACGAGAGACTATATGCTCGTGTATGGTTATAAGGGTTTAATCCTTATGGATACACTGATTCTGATTTTTAGACTGATATAGATTTTAGGAAATCTACTTCGGGATCAGTATTCACTCTCAATGGAGGGGGTAGTATGGAGGAGTATAAAGCAAAGTTGTATTGCTGACTCCACCATAGAAGCAGAGTATGAAGCTGCATGTGAAGCAACCAAAGAAGCAGTATGGCTTAGAAAGTTCTTGACCGATTTGGAAGTGGTTTCAAATATACATCTACCGATCACCCTCTTTTGTGTAACAGTAGAGCTATTGCCAAATCAAAAGAACCAAGAATCCATAAGTGCGGAAATCACATCGAGCGCATGTACCATCTCATCAGGAAGATAATACATTGATGAAATTTGATTGTCATGCAGATAGCCTCAGAAGACAATTTAGGTGATCCGTTTACAAAGGTCCTTACGGCTAAAGTGTCTGAGGGTCAACTAGTAGAACTAGGACTATGAGCTTCATAAATCTAGGGAAAATGGGAGAATTCATGGGTATATAGATGCCCTAGTTGATTGTATTTATTCTCTCGAATTGTAAGAATACTGCTTCTAAGCTTTGAAAGGTGCTTCTGCATTGATTGACTAAAACTGATCTAACGACCCTCTCCCCATTGAATACAATGTATACTTGATTCTACTTTTCTATATGAGTAGAATTCACTTGAGTGATTCTTCCTTTCAGTTGATGGATGGAGAAGCTTCTCCCTAATTAATGATAATAAGGTATCATAGAACAGTTTTAAGTACTAAAGATAGAAAGAAGTGATGTTATGCTAACAAAGTTAGGTGTTCGAGGATTGAATGAACACCAGGATTGAACTACCTTTTATGGGTGTATATACTCCTGTGTAGCTACAACTTACCATTAGCTGTGGGAATAGGGTAACCAAACTTAACGTGGGAATAAAGCTCATCTCTTTCATTCTCAACCTTGTATATATTTGTACATATGTAAAACCTACTGGAGTCTTACTCCAAGCGAGAGTTTATGGGTTGTATATCCAAGCTCACAATTTGTAAAATTTAAACATATACTATTCGCAATAAATTTATTATTGAGGTTTATTCAATAAAGTTGTTATTGAACATGTAGAATGCATTTATAGATTTCTAAATCCAATAAACTAACGAATCCATGACTATAACAAAAATACTTAAATTTTATGTAGAGACATAAAAGTGAATCAAGTTTTAGTATATAGCCAAAACGCTTTATAAATATATGGATAGGGTTGGGTACTTTATCCTAGGGACACTATGGATGCGGCTCACTTTGTATATTGATATAAACGATGTGATCCTAAAGTCGTTCATGTGGAGACATGCGAGTGGGGGAATCCTATGCAAAAGATGTTTGTATTAGACTGGACCACGAAATAGTCACTTTTTTTTATAACCCTATTTACTATTAAAACTGACTATTTCAATTTGATGACCTAAGGTAGCTCGATCTCAATCCTGAGCTAACTATGAACTCCTATTTATTCAGGATTATCCTTTAATATGCATAGGTGAGAATGGCCCATCATCGCAACTCCATAAGCCTCCCACTTTAGGGGTAAGACTAGATAGATAGTTGGGGACATAATCCTACAAGATGGAATCTACTCCTACCTGTTTTAGGGTTAGCAGATAGGTTGATCCCTTAAGTACTGACTTCAATCTTGAACAAATGGGCCTCACCCTCTCTAAGGCTGAGATAGACTCGGTTTATTGGTAGGACCATAAACCAATTATTCATTAGTGGATCAGTGGAAACTTAAGAAGCAAGATGTATTACAAGAGTAAAATGATAATTTTGACCCAACTATAAATACGAACGAACTGTGAAGGATCGAATTACTGATTATGGTTAAATCAAGTAGGCAGAAATATATCTATAGTGAGAATAGTGTAACTACTGAGCTATAGTGGAGTGTCTCGGTAGTGAACGAATATTGATTAATTCGATTAAAGAAGTTTAGCCAATTAATCTCAAATCGTTGGAGCACATGATCTGTAAGTCTATTAGGTCCCTCTACTAGCTTGTGAAAGTATTAAACCTTAGAATAACGTGTTTAGAGAATTTAAAATGTTCAAATTCTATTTAGGGTTTGGATTATTATATTCGATATAATTAACATTTAATTAATTACACGGTTTTGGAGAGTTAGAGTGCTTAGGATCCTAGAAAAACCATGAACATGCATACTAATATACTAATATTGATGTAATTAGTGTGCTTAGGATCCTAATAGCTTCCATTTGTTGAATGTCAACTCCATCAAAGCACAACCTTCTCTTCTTGCTCTAAGTCATTAAGGTCGAAACCAGAGGCAACCACCTTGTTTTCATTCTTCTTTTCCTTTTCAACCATCCCCTTACTCGATTGATCAACTACTCCTTCTTCATCTAAATGTTTCCTACATTCAATACTATCAAGGATGTTCTCAAAGACTTCCTTCTAATCCTTTCTCCTTGTCTCACTTGCGCCCACTAGATCACTTGTTGATGGTGGAAGTGGACATACACCCAACATAGGGCTGTTGGGACGAACCATCTCCTTGCATAGTCTTGCAGGGGTAATGGTAGTGGATGGCTTGGTTTGGCTAGCTCCCTCTTGCGGTGAAGAAAAGCATGGTAGAGCTGGTGATAGCTTGTAAAAATGCAAGCTATCACAACCTTTTACTTAGAATAATGAGGGTAGAAGAGTAGAATATGCATTGATATTACTAAGAATTCATGCGAAATTATAAACTTGCATTGATTTACACTAAAAGTCCCTGCTGACTGCATATCATGAGTTATTTTGCATCCAAATGTCTATTTTGTAGTTATCGCAGGAGTTGGTCGCATGCGATGATCTCAATGAAGAAAAGTGATCGCATGCGCTGCCGCAACTACAGAACGATGACCATGATAGAAGCGATCAAGAACCTTCACTAAGTATTGCAAGACTATGCCAACGCTAGATTATGCTATCAAAAATGACCAACGCATAATGCATACATAGGCTCGTACCTTTCCTATCAAATCACCACTTGCAAGTATGGGCTTCTTACTGCAGCGTCTAAAAAGTTCCTAAATCTCTGATGGTGAATCAGGGCATGGAATTTAATGTTGTCTTGTCACAAGTTGCTGAGAACAATGCCTATAAATAGAGCCTTGACGAAAATGACAAAGTATCCAAGATTTCTGCCTTAGGCAGATTCCTGTGATCATAGGCAAGAGCACGAGCAAACATTTCTTTGAGAGTTCTTCATTCCCAAAACCACTTTCGATTGACGATCGGAGCATCGCCGGAGCTAGAGCCTGAAAGGGCCTACTCCACTAGAACTAGAGCCTGAGAGGGCTTACTCCACCGCTCATCCATCGCACCACCAACAGCTTTGATTTGAATTCTTCAAATTATTAAAGGACATAGAGGTATGGTTTATATTAATATGATTAATATAAAGTATAATGTATATTGATACATTATTGTATATGGTTAATTATAAATATGATTAATAAATAATATTGTATATATGAGAGAGATAAACATTTGAATAAGATTTAGATTAATATAATGTATATAGATGCATTATGATATATAAAGTTAATTTTGAATGAGATTAAAAAAATTATACTTTATTATATTAGAGTAATATATTTGAATAAGATTCAAATATTAATCGTATGAATGAAATTCATATAGTTACTGTAGGTTATAATTAATATAAATGAGATTAACATTAAAATGATAGATTACAAGAGAGAGTTATATTTGAATAAGATTCAAACATTAAATTAATATGAATAAGATTTATATTAAAACTATAGGTTAAAATTAATATGAATGAGATTCATATTAAAATAATAGAATACGTGAAATGATGTTATTTGAATATAATTCAAATTAATTAAATATATGATATTTAATTAATTGTTACTTAATTAATATTATTATTTAACTGTATATTAAATTAGATTTAATATATTAATTAAATAATATAAAGTTAGAATAACTCCACGCATAGCGGAGTGGAGTTATATCTCCCACTTCATCCACCATCTCTCTCACAAAAGATAGGGTCACACTCATTCAGTAAGTGTTACATAAATATAGAACATGATTCTCTCAAGAACAATCATCCTAAAAAATCTCTCTACACCCTTCGTTTTGATCTTCCAAAATAAGAAGAATCCCACCATCATGTTCCTTATCTCGAGAATAGTAAAGTTTTTGAGTGGTGGTGTCCCTATTCATGTCCTTGGAAGAGCTTTGAGTTTGAGAGAGATTTTCTCAATTCTTGGTTGTTTGTGAGGCTGTGGAGAAGGAAGCATTGAAAAACGTCTTCAAGGGTATGTTCTCTTCTCCTTTAAAGTATGCTTATGAATGTGTATGTTCATTCTGTTTTTATGTAATTTTTTTTTATTTTCAAGTTTTCCAAGATGAATTTTATTGGCAAATGTGATTCCTTCAAGGGCAATGCTATATACAAAAATCGAAAAGTTAGATTTATTGATTTTTTAAAAAAGTTTGGAAGATATATTAGACAAAAAATTAAAAATTAATTTAATTTGATTTGATTTTATTATTTTTTTTTTTTACAAGTTGTTAAAATTTGAATACATGTTGAACATAAATTTAAAAATTTAGAACTCTAGATATCTTTTAAACTTTAGGAACCTAATGAATACAAGTTCGTAGAGTATACTTATAATTTAAGTGAGAAATTAATTCAATAAAACAATTCTGTGATCAACTAAAATAAATATAAGAAATTTTTATGCATGATGGTAATAATGTATATCATCATGAACTTGGTGATAGTATTTATCGTTCATGCAATCTTCAAATCTTATGACTCAATGGTATGTAACTAAGCCGCTCATTATTTTCTTTTTTGTTGAAAAAGAACCTGCATTGAGAAACTAAACAGAGTCCGCGCAAGCCTCCTCATAAATAGCATAGGAAAACCAACCAAGAACGCCAAAAGAATCTCATCCAACTTATTCAAAGAAGGAAGAAGGATTTACAAAATGCATCCTAAAGCAACTATCGCACGAGCGAGACGGTGGGTCGCCCCATTTGCTGAGCACGAACACCAAACAAAAGACTCAACCTGCAAGCTGTCTAGTTCTTTAACACGCTCTTCCATAGGGGCAACAGAGGCCGTCAAGCCATCCCTACGTTCGAAATTGTCAGTTCTCATATTACGTCTAGGGTCTCAACCCTTGTTAACAATTCCTTGACAAGCATTTCATCCAAGGGGCCAGCCACTGCATTGATTCCATTCGCCTTGTCAGATACTTCTTGTAACCAAGTTTCTAGGAACCGAACCTGATCAAGAACTTCTATAGATAGTGCATTTGCTCTTCTATCTCGACCAACCGGTCAACATGGAACTTGTCCAATTGTTTCATAACAGACATGATCACAGCTTCTCAACTTCACGAGTCGACCTAGCTTTGATACCAACTGTCACAATTACACTCTCGTAAGGGTCTCAAGGCGATTGCACAATACTTGTACTCGCACTCGAACAAGTCAACCGATCCAAATTCGAATAGCCGATGGCACAATGGTGTTTCTCGCAACCTCCACCCCGTTCTTGAAAAAATGTTTTAAAAAACATATCTAAAGAAAAAGGTTTCCATAAACGTTTGAAAGCATGATTGAACAATAAAGATTAGCTAAATTGTTAGAAAGTTTGTATTATAATCTATACCCAAGAGGATCACTATATATATAAAGTCAAAAATATAATGTGAAAAGAAATAAAGTTTGACATATAATATCTTTAATTCGTTTCTTAAAATAGTTCCACGTATTGAAACATATTTGATATATATTTTTTTAAAAAAAAACTAATTTTAATTTTGGAAAAAAATCAGAAACAAATTCGTTAAATAAAATATTATAAAGAAGAGGAAAAAATAGACTGAAGGGAAAAAAACTTGTTTTTTTTAACCAATATATGGTCTCTTTCTCAAGATTTGAAATACCAATGTTGATCAAGGTAACAAGATTTCAATTTTATGAAAATATTGAAGTCGATTGAAATTGCTATAATTAGTTAATGAATCTTTAATTGTGACATAAATTATAATTAACTATTTTTAATCATCATTTTCATAAAGCAAGACAACATTTGGATGCATATTGTAAATGCCAATGTGAGAGCAAAAATTTAAAAAGAATAAATAAATAAATAAATAAATAATTACAAAATAATTTCAATTTTTAATTACAAAATTAAAGGAGACATAAAATATTTGCAAACAAAATTCAATGGAAAAAGTTTAAATGAAATTAAAAATAAATATATGTAATTTTTCTCAAATTTGATTACTTGAAAATGAAAATTTTCTATGGTAAAAGAATCGACTTTCCAATTAATTCAATTTTGAGATGAAATTATTTAAAAATTTAATTGAAAAAGTATGAAGTTAAAAATGAATATAAATTCTTTTTTGTAATTTTTTTCAAATTCGGTTTTTTTGAGAAATGAAAGTTTTGAATTGCAAATAAAGCTAAAAATGGAGAAACATTGAAAATTACAAAAAAGTAACATGTTGAAAAAGCTCCATCCTTCGTTATAAATGACATTAACTTATAAAACTATACAATTGTAGGTAATCATAAAAGGGAGACTTTGCTAAAGTAGCTAATTCAAAAAAAAAAAAAAAAACAAAACAAAATTTTCTCGAAATTTTGAGATTTCAAAACCTCAAGATTTCAAAATTTTCCACTGTTCTTTCTCGAAATACGGAAACGCAGAATTGTAACACCTAACCTTCATTTGTTTATTTATCTAAAAGGGGGGAAAAATAGGTTTAAAAAAATTGCTCTTGCTTTTTAAATTGACTAAAAATTCAAATGCTACCTTTAAAAAATAAAAACAATTGTGTAAAGTTATTAAAAAAACAAGCCTAATAACAAATTTTTTTAAAAAAATAATCAAGAAACAATACAAAATGGTCCCTTTAAACGACCATTTTACTTTCCCGGCAAGAATGATCGTCGTCAAAGTGAGCTAGCTCAAGCTCAATGTGTTAAAGTGATTTGAATCCTACCCCTTTTCTTTTTTAAAAAAAAAAACATATAAATTGCTATTCTTAAGCTAAAATGTGAAAAGAAAATTTAAGAAATTTAGTGATATTATCTACCATTAAATGAGTGCCACTAATACCAGGGAACAAAATAAAACACTTGTTCAAATTGACTCAATCAGAGCAACTTCTAGTTCCAACACTAGAAATTTAACAGTCACATAACTGAAATCATATTAGCTTAAAAGGTACTGAAAAAGAATATCCAAAATGACAACAAAGCCAAAATATGTAACATCCTTCATAATTAAGGATTTCTTTTCTAATTTGATTTTCAAGAAACCATACTAACCATTTAAAAATTAAATTTAACACCTATCAAGTTTTCTAAAGTTTAAAGCTCTCCTTCACACAACATATTGAATTCTCTTTTTAAAAAATGAAATAAGCAACAAGCATAAAGTAATCACTAATCATCCAACAATATGATATTCATGATTTGTATGAGTATTGAAAGAAACAAATAATTTTGATCCTTGGAAGCAATAGAGCTAGAAGAAGACACTCTAGTTTATGCTTGGACCATCCTGTTAATATCATTTACTATCTATATTTCTAATTCAGCAAAGTGCTTCATCTTTTACCAATATCACCAAATTTACCACCTAAAAAACAGGGCACAGACATTTTAATGTGCAAACACAAACATATCACAATTTATACTTTACCTTTACCCTGATCTCCTGTAGATGCTGTAGGCAACAGCAACAGTGGCCACAGCTCCAATTACTGCTACAGCAGCAAGAATTTCACTTTGTTCCCATTTTCCTGTCCAGCAAGAAAATTTACTTCCCATCTTCGGGACTTGGTCTTCTGAAATTTCTTTCGATTTTTCTTCAATTCTGCTAGTTTTCGCTGAACTTTCATCTCTGCAACAAGTGAATCCATTACTGCCCTGGGAACAACCTGTAAATGTTTCCACTATGCTTTGATCGCCATTTTCTTGAATTTCAACCTTGCTTCTCTTTGTATCTTCTCCATTTGGAAGCTTTCGTTCACCTTCCTTTTGAACTTCCTCAGGATTTGTGCCCATTTGCCCTCTGGAATTGGAATTCGTAATGTCAATTTAATGTTCTACTGTTAAGTAAAAAATAAATGACAAAGCAGAACCTAACAATTGCATCCATGGGCCTTTTGAATTCATAAATTGTTCTTAGGGTAGCTCTTCTAAATTGGTAACGAAATCAAGCAAAGGGGATGGAGATAGCTATAGAGAAGCCAAAGTAACTCAGTGAAGTAGTCGTAAGGATCCCTTTCTATTTGATTGAAATATAAGCAGAAAAAGGTCAAAATCCAGAGAATCAATGGAGAAAAACTTCAAGTTCAGTACACCAGTGTAAACTTCAAGATAACCAAAAAACAACTAAACATTCAACCGATTTGAGAAATGGGTAGCCTCTCCACCTAACCCGATATGCCTGAAATTTCACACCCCAAATAACATTCTCTATACTACTGCCCACCCGTACCACAGATTCCGCTACTCACCGTCAGGGAAGGAATTCCTTTTTATGCTCTTCCTCACATACATCTTCACTATAGGAGGTCTCACGGTAGTCAATGAATGTATTGCACTGCCAGTTCAGGAGGACATTATATGTGATGCAGAGGGTTAAAGTGAAGTTGCAAGTTGGTGAATACTCAAGACTCTAACTGATAAAATATATTGCTCCAGTTTTAGAGCTCAAACCCTCAGGTCTACTCAAAGTTTCTCAAAGCAACAAAGGGAAGATTGAAGCGTTCATAACACCAAATCCGAAGTACGTATGAAAAATGGAGAGGAGGATAGTATGTTCATGATATGTCGACTACATGATCAAAAACCAGGGAAAAATATTATTTATTGATACAAAACATATCTTTTTTCTTTTGATATCCGTAAATGTTCGGGCCAGCTTACTAGCACCTTGACTAATTTCACAAGACAACTCACCTGATCCTACAACATTTGGGTGACAAGGAAATTCATAAGAAATTAATTCCTAGGTAGGTGGCCACCATAGATTGAATCCTGGGCCTTTTAGCCACTTATTGAGACCATGTCTCCCTTTTTACCACTAGGCCAACCCATGATAGTCGATACAAAACATATCTGACAAAATTATTGGGTGGAATGCTTCATCCTAGTCATAACTTCATTATTATTATTATCACACCAGCAAGGCCAAAATAAATTTAGTATCCAGTTTATATACTAGAAAAGCCAAACCTCAAAAGCCTTTCTACAACCTCGCCCTTTGCAATGTGCCGTTCAAACAATTCAGAGACATCTTCAGGAGTTACATATCCATACCTAAAACAAGAAAATTCAGCCAACATTCATTTAATATAATCAGTTAAATTGACTAAAAAAAATATATAACCAGTTAAATAGTTCGTTTTCCAGTGAATGAGTTAAGCACCACATTAGCTTTGAAGAAACTTACCAATGACCAGTAGTTTTCCCATCCACACCAGGTTGGTATATGATCAAGTTTCCGGCATACTTGTGTCCTCCAATGTGTGAACATGGACTAACATAAACCTGATCCTTCATTTCTCGTAATCCAATCTCCTCATCAAACTTTTGAACAAGAACTGGTCCACAGACGCCACATCTTCGATCTCGACTAGCATGAACACACACAAACACGTGAGAGCCTGTGAAAATCTCTGGCGCTCCACTCGCCCAGGGTTTATCATTCACAAGCACATCATCAACGAAGCCATCCACATCTGAATCTTTCAAACCCCTGTTATCATCAAACCAAAAGGAAGAAAAATAAAAAATGCCTCAGAGACTCAAAACAGCTTAAATAAAACCTAAGAGAGGAAAGCAAATGAAGAACGAAAAATGGAAATGAAAAGGGCAACATATTCCAATTTCTCCAAAATCTAACTGATCCATAATATGTCTAGCCTCAGAATTGATAGAAAGATACCAAATTCAGAAACCAAATTGCGGCAATTTGTTAGCGATCTCATTACTTAAGCGATACCAATCCAGAAAACTAGCAAGGAAAAAGGTCCTAAACTTCATTATGTACATGGAGATGGAAACCAAAGAAGCTCCGAGAAGAAATAAAGATGAACACAAGGATTTCATAATATTCGATTACGACATTCACTATATCTTTATAACACAGAATATTTCTGCATATCCAACTTCTCATTTCGGGGAAACTAGATTCTATTTAATCCTCAAAATTTACCTGTATTTGATCATTTCGGGGAAAATCAACACATCTCCATCCGAAAATCCAGTTTCTTCCCGTCCCGAGAATATTGTCAGCTTCGTCTGAAAAAAAAAATTCAAACAATCATCCAATCGAATTCAAGAACTCAGCAATTCCAATAAAATCAAATAAAAAAAACGCCAAATTCCGAAGAAACAGAACTTTCAAATATGAAAAACAAACAACATCAATTGTATCAACGCAAACCTTGAGAGAGATATCATCCTTGCGAGCTTTGAGTGCGGCAGAGAGAAGCCTAGGGAGAACGTCGGAATCAGATGATTCGAGATGCGAGGGCCAGTCTTCCGGAGTTTTGTAGCAGAGAAATACGTGGCGATCATAGGCGCTGACGGTGCCGGCGAGGTTGCTCTGATACATCTCCTCACGACGGAATCCGTAGTTCTCGTCGTCGGCGCCGGAAAGAGTGGATAGGTTATCGGAGGCCATAGGAAGATGGAGAAAAGGAGGTCGGAGAGAAGAGAAGAGGAGCGAAGAATATGAAAAATGGTAATGGAGAGTGAGAGGAAGAGGAGAGTGAGTGGAGCGCGGAACGAGATGGGATTGGATTTCTTCGCCTTCTTTGAATCTCATTTGATGACATTTTAATAGGCTTTGGACAGACACTAAAACCCAAGCGATGGTACTTGCGTGTCACACACGCGCTTATAGATTTTTTTTTAAAAAAATTAAATATAATAATTAGTTTTGGAATTTGTCAACAACGTGATAACGTCAGTTTAGACAGAAATGTCGGTTATTTCAATTTTATAAAAAGTGATGAAATGTCATGAATATGATTTTTTTAATTAAAAAATATTGTTATTTTAATAAATAATGACAAAAATGAGGTGAAAAGAAAAGAATGAATAAAAATAAGTTGTAAAATCGCAGAGTTTACAATTTTTGGAAAATATATACTTAGTCCACGATTCTCCCCATATGGCTGCCAGGTTGCAATATTAGAAATCGTGGACAGGATCCACGATTTCGATAAAGTTAAAAGGTTTGCATTTTTCTTTTTTTTTTTTTGGTTTTTCTTTCTCGAGTAAATTACCAAAACAGTGATTGCATTTAATATAAGCATTGGTTGCAACAGAATAGAAAAATGGATAGGAAGAGAATTGGGTTGCACTATCTCCCCCAAAGAACTATCCATAGAACAACACTCCAATCAACTTCACAACAATCCTACAAGTTAATTTCCCTCGATTTTCTGCAATTTCTCACCACTGTCATTACCCTTTTTGCTGATATTACTAATGGTGAATCCTAAATTGTCAATCTCTGTAGTCTCAGTATCTCCATTATCACTTTTTGTTTTTAAATAAATATCAAAAAAAATAAAAATAAAAAAATAAATGAATTAAAATTAGGGTTTGATAATGACAACTGAAATGAGATTCATACTTCTGAAAAAGTCGACTTCCTTCTGTTGGCTTTTTAGTCCCTAACCTCAAATTAATTAATTAATGTTTTGATGATAACAAACCTACTTTTATTTATTGGCAATTTGAGTGTTCTTGTCACACCCCGCCCCAGACCACCCTCTTAGCCTAGGAAAGGGTGTGACTGCAGCAGTTATCAACACTTTGGTTGACATTTACTACCTAATAACTCTTGCGAAAATAACTCTGATACCAATGAACAAATTCAACTTACAACTCATTAAGTAAACCCATTTTATTACAATAATGTAACGTTTATACAACTCCAAGACTTATCTACAAAATTTACAACAACAATTGTAAAACCCTCCGGAAGTGTAACTGTGGCACGTGGCAGACCTTGACCTTAGCAGCACCCTGGAAATCCTCACCTTTCGCTACCTAGGAAGAAAAAGAAAACATTTGGAAAGCATGAGCTATAAAGCCCAGTGAGTGACCAAAAAACTGATTTTTATCAAAAGAACTACCCTACACTTGGGTACTTTTGCTCAGATACCTTCTCATTTGTGTCCTTCAGTATTGAGCTACTCAGATACCTTCTCAAATGTCCTTCGGTATCGAGTTTCAAGTAAAACTAGTCATACAATGACTTTCTTTAATAAAATTTAGAAAACATGTCTTTATCTAAAAGATCTTTCTTTAGCACATGGTTTCTTAAAACATTTTAAATATTTTAGTCACTCACCTTGATCATTTAGGAACCTTTCTCTCTAGAAGTTCCTTTGTCATCTCGGGCTCCCTTTTGAACCCTAAAATCCAGATTCAATTTAAAGCTCAGATTAATCATAGTTATAGGCTTTATCTAGAGATACTTTCTTATACACATATGCACCCTTGAATCTTAACTTAGAACTCTGCGTGGTTTGGTCAGAATCATCAAAACATAAAGACTGGCCCAGCTTACCCGACAGTTTGACCCTTCTGTCTTTTCCTCATTCTCCAGCCCGATTCCTTGGATCTTCTTCTCCGGCAGCCCCACCATGAAAACTAGACTCTCATAGCTTTCAGATGGCTTTGGAATCACTCCAAACGCACGAGTAAATTAGGAGAACTCCTCGTCCCAAGTTGATACTGTTTTCCAGACTTCACTGTCCAATGCATCCTCGTTGAAACTCTATGATCAACGCATGGATTTTGCTCTCAACGCAAGGTTTACTCAACTTTCCCACTCTTTTTAAACGTATTTTGAGTTGTGATATGAAAAATGAAGTCTTTGACCCTATTTATAGGCGTCCAAACCTTCTCCAAATCCGACACCTCCTACTTGGCTGCATGTCCAAGTTTTTCCTCCTCACACCGCCAAAACATCTTTTTGATCAACGCAATCTAAGTGTCTTTCTTCTATATAGTCAACACATGAGCTTTAAATTGCATGTCCTCTGATGCAATCACCTCAAATGCTTAAGGCTTAAGGCTTCCTCCCAAGAAGACACATGGTTTGATGACATTTTTTAGGTGATCTCATCCTTTATATGCGTCCAACTCTTGGATGTTCAACGCATAGTCCACTACTCAACGCCTAGCAACCCAACTTAGCCATCACAATCCAACTTAGCCATCGCAAGAGCCAGCCATCACCAACGTATAGGATGGTCGTTCATCCTCGATGCATGGCTTACTAGGTATCATCGCACGGCTTGCTTGGCATGGGCGTATGGTTCTTGGCATAGGCACTAGCCACTCGACGCATGGGCGTGCTGCATAGGCTGGCCATCGCTCGCGCTGCTCGGTCGCATGGGCGTACTCGGCCACATGGGCGTGCTCAGCGCATTGATGCTCGGCAGGGCGCTTCGACGCATGGGCATGGCCGTTCAACAGGGTGCTCGCTGTATAGGCATGGCTGCTCGGTCAGGGCACTCGCTACATAGGCATGGCCGCTCGACGCATGGCAGGGGCGCTCGACGCATGGGCTACCTTCCAACGCATGCCTTGCCTACCCTTGTGCCTTCCAACGCATCACCTCCATCTTTCTTCTTTCAGCCGCATGCCATCACCAACAACCCTTCTAACGCATCAACACAACCCTTCCAACGCATCACTTCACTTCCTTCAGCCGCATGGATGCATACCATCCTTCCTAAGCATCCTTCGTATCCAACGCATCCAACACATCCATCATATAGGTTTATACTTAGCCAAATTTCCAAGTTTTTTCCTCAAAAGTCAAGTTTCCAAAATTCACACTTTTTCTTCTCCTTTTGCCCAAGTAATCTCTCCAAGATCTTATGGTCAACACATGGCAATGCCTAGTCCAACACTTAGTCAATTTTTCGTCAATTAAAGCTTAACTCAAACTACTCAAGGAAAATCTATTCAACACCTAGAAATTTCTTTCACTTCAACATATGATTTAACTTTTACTTAGTTAATTTCCTTAACCACCTGCTTAAGTAGAAAAAATAGAAATCCGGGTTTCACAGTTCTGAAGTGTCCATTGCGTAGAGCTCAGAACAATGATTCCAATACAAATTGAATCGTCCAAATCGTAGCTTAATGGAAGAAGATATAGGCGAAATAAGCTTAACAGAAAAATCTCGAGCTGATGACATGACATAAGTTTTTCCATCAAAATGGATCAATTGAAAGGTGTTAGAGTAATGGATGAGTGACATATGGTGGACATTTGATTTCTTTATTGGTTTTAAAAAGAAAATGAATTTAATATTATTTTATATTTGTATCTAAGAGCTAGTTTTGAACACATGGTGGCCATGTACTTTTTGTTGGGTTTTAAAAAAAAAAAGATTTTAAAAATATATATTATTATGTTATTTTTTATTTGTGTCTAGCCGCTAATTGGCTTCATAATCTCCACCATTGATTTTTAGTTTCTAAGATCCAACGGCCCTAATCAAATGTGGTTTTCAACAAATTAACATAACAATTTTTATCATCCTGAATCCTCCGTAACTCATTAAGCCATCATTGTTACTCTCTCTCCAAGCTTCAATTTTCAAATGTGGTTTTCAACAAATTAACATAACATTTTTTATCATCCTAAATCCTCCATAACTCATTAAGCCATCATTGTTATTCTCTCTCCAAGCTTCAATTTTCTTCTTTCCATCTCCTTCTTAAGAGAAATATTTTATGTTGTGAGGATTGATTCATTGAGTACTACAACTTGTAAATCCACTCAATCGAGAGAGTTTATAATTGTACCATTTATTTTTACAAACATTTTGTAAGAGTTGCTCTTGATCTAGGAACAAGAACGAACTTGATCCTTTCCACAATTGAGGATCAAACCGTTACAACAACTCTTTTTTTTCGGGATCAAGAGTGCACATTAGACAAAATATCTTGAGACATACTAGAGGTGGCTTTAACAAAAGTTAGAAACATTCATGTAAGATTAAATCTTGTGCCTAAACAAATTCATGCTAAATCTAAATGTGCTCATAATGTGAAATGTGTGCCTAAGCATGAAAAAAAGTAGATTTATGCATGAAAAATCAAAATTTGTGCCTAATCATGTTTATGAAAAATATAAATATATGCATGCCTAGGGTTAATTTTGTACCAGGACAAGTCAACATTAGAGATTTGCATGTGAAGTCAAAATTTGTGCCTAATTGTTATTAATGTGGAGTTTAAGGGTCATACTAGACCAAATTGTTTTAAATTGAAAAATGCTCCAAGAAGGAATTTTCTCGAGAGAAATATTGTGAAAAATGAATTAGTTCAATAGAATTTTTTGTCTAATGTTACTTGTTACTCTTGTGAAAAAATTGGGCATAAATTTTATAATTGTTATTTGCCAAAAATGAATACTAGTAACGTTGGAACTAATTTAAAATGGATTCTAAAATCTTTGTTCATTAACAATGAAAGACCCAAGAAATGGGTATCAAAATCTTTTGGTTGAGTTTTCTTTCTAGGTGTGGTTCAAGAAGCAAATGGTTGTTTGGACTTCAAATTGAGGAATTAATTCAAATTAGAGCAACTAAAAAGATTGCTTGAATCCAACAAAGAAAATTGCATATTTGGTATCATTTTTTTTTGTTCTTGAGATAATTATGTTTTTAGTATCTTTATGGAAATTATATCTCTTGAATGATTTTAGAAAGTTTAAATTTGCTTTCTTAAATTATATTGTATATAGAATTCAATGTCCATGAAAAATGATTGAAGATCAATCTATTTGGCATTTATCTATATCGCTTATTACTTAGCTTTTTGGTCAATTAGATGTTTTCTCAATCCTTATATTTGATTGAAAATTAGTTTTGAGCAAAATGATATTGAGTTTTGCAAAAGATTGTCATTGTTTTAATGATTAAGATATATATTGTTTTTGCTCTAGGTTGAAATAGATGAAACTTTTATTAAAGATTTTTTGAGCATGTTGTTTCAAAAGAATTGTCAAATTCTTTTTCATAAGGGGAGTATTTATAAAGTTGATTTACTTTATTGATTTCTATTAGCATGTTTGCTCATAATTCTTGCTTATGTCGATACCATGCTTATATTGATTGGTTAATATTGATTTGCTATTATTTGGTATCAATATTTATTTTTCAACAATCGGTTTTTATTTTATAATATTTTAATTTTGGTATCCCAAGATTTTTGCTTGAATAATTTTATCTCCTTGGTATCTATCCTTTTTTTCCTCTTTCTTGTTTGAAGGAGAATGCTTGATTTTAGGGGGAGTTATATATTTTTATATATGGATTTCATGTTTGAATGAGATTGATTCTCATATTACTTTATTGTTATGTGACTCTCTTATTCTTATTGTTTATCCTTTTAGGGGAAGTTATTTTATTTTAAGTAAAATTATGTTTTGAAAATTTATTTGATATTTCTACCCTCAAATTGAATTATGTGCTAATGTCTTTTTGTCCCTTGTTAAAGGAGAGTGCTCAATTGATTTCAAAAGGGGGAGAAATTTGTGAAATTGGTCAAAATAGAATTAGCTTAGCTTGGTTGATTCTTTATGATGCCTTCTGGATTTACATGATGTTTGTTATGTTTCTTTTTAGAAAGCAGGTTGATAGGAGAAAAAATATGCAAGTGTTCATTTTTAAAAAAAAAAAAAAAAAAAAAAACTCAAGTCTTTATGTTATTTTTCATAATTATCTTTTTTTTTTTTTTTTTTATTGATTCCAAAAGGGGGAGAGGTAATAAGAAAAATGAAAGCATGTTGTTATTGAATATATTCTTTATGGTCAAGTGTATTGAAATTATATGTGTATTGATTATGATTTAAGTTCATATTTTATATCACGTATCTCTTTGAATTTTATTTTTCTTGGCTTGTTCGTCATCATCAAAAAGGCGACTTTTTGGCCCTTAACCTCAAATTAATTAATTAATTAATTGATATTTTGATGATAACAATCCTATTTTTATTTATTGATAATTTCAGTGTTTTGAAGTGTCTATTGCGTAGGGCTCGGAATAACGATTCCAACGCAATTTGAATCGTCCAAATTGGAGCTCAATCGAAGAATATATAGGCGAAACAAGCTTAACCAAAAAATTTCAAGCTGATGACTTGCAGAAGTTTTCTCATCAAAGTGGATCAATTGAAAGTGCCACTTGGAGCAATGGACGAGTAACATATGGCGGGCTTTTGATTTTTGGATTGGTTTTAAAAAGAAAATGAATTTAATATTATTTTACGTCTCTAACTGTTAATTTTGGACACATGGTGAACATGTGCTTTTTGTTGGGTTTTAAAAGAAATGATTTTAAAGATATATATTATTATATTTTTTCTTTTGTCTAACCGCTAATTGAGTTCAAAATATCTACCTTTTCTAAGATCCAATGACCCTAATTAAATGTGGTTTTTAACAATTTTTCTTCTCTGTGTAAACACAACTTCTTCTCTAAATTAATATAACAACTTTTATCCTTTTTAATCCTCCATAACTCATTAAGTCACTATTCTTGCCCTCTCTCCAAGCTTCAATTTTCTACTTTTCATCTTCTTCTTGAGAGAGATATTTTATGTTATGAGAATTGATTCATTGAGTACTACAACTTGTAAATCCACTCTATTGAGAGAGTTGTAATTGTGCCCTTTATTTTTACAAACATTTTGTAAGGATTACTCTTGATCCCAGAAAAAGAGTTGTTGTAACGGTTTGATCTTCAACCATGAAAATGATGAAAAAGAACATTGTAGTGGTTCGACTCTAAGCTGTGGAAAAAGTCAAGTTCGTAGTGACATACCCAAGAGAAGCTTGGGGAGTTGATGTAGGTCGGTTATGCCGAACCGTGTCAATTTCTCTATCCCTCTCCTATTTAATTTTACAATTAATTTGTTATTATATTTTATTACTTGAATTTAATTGCAATATTTGTTCTTGAAATTAATTAATTGTTCATATTGGATTATTTTGATTGATTGTTCTTGAATTTCTACATTCATTATCAATCTTGTTATGAGAACCAATTTGGGTACTTTAAAATAGCATTATTAACTTCTTAATTATTTTGAATTGAATTTATTTGCATGAATTTATTGTTTAAATTACTTGTTAACAAAAAGTTTATTAATTTGTTTATTTGGGCCCACTAAGTTAATTAAACCTTATTCACCCCTCTAGGTTGTCATACTGATCCTAACCTTATTTTTTTACCAAAACCCTCATTTAAATGGAAAAAAAAAAAAAACTTAATTGGAGAAAGATTAAAAAAAAAAACAAGAGGCTAACTCGTGGACTCTATCCACGAGTTCTACACCACGTCCTATGTGGCTGATGACATTTGACCAAGTTTAAAGTGAATGAAATCGTGAACCTAGTCTACAGTTCCCTTAAGAAACTCGTGGACCACATATACAATTTTTTCCCTTATTTTTGTCTATACTTTATATCTCACCTAAATGAGACATATTTTTCTATTACCATATTTTTTTTTCAAAAAAAAGTTTTCACATTGCCCTATTTTTATCATTTTTTTAAAAAAAAAAACTATATTATTTATGAAATTAACACTCATGAATATTTCTTAAATAAATTATAAATAAGAATATTTAAAGACCAAATAGATATTCTACCTTTTTTTAATAAGATAACTTTATTAAGAGCAAAGGACACCAACTAGAGAAATTTGAGCTCTAGCAAGTCTATAAACTTCTCACTAAAAATAGGTTAAGAATGACTCGTGTCAAAGAGTGAGCAACAAAATAATAAGAAATATTACACTTAACAGAAGTAATAACACTCGTCTGACTTGCGAGATCCAACATAGTTTCAATTATGTTCATTTTAGATATTCTACCTCTTTTTAATCAAACTAGTTGAGATGTTCATTATTTTTATATATTCAAATTAGTGAAATTTTGTTGTTTATGTGTTTCATGTTCATTGACTTCTTTTTACAATTTAATGGACATGTTAATTCACTTCTCATGTCAATGGTCAATGCTGAACCTAAATAAATGTCAACATAGTGATAGAAATGTTGATATATTGACAAAAATTTGATACCATGCTTGACGATTATGTATTGCCAGTTTTATAAAAGTTTTAACTTCATGATTATGCAAGAAAATCCTAACATTGTATAATATTAGTTGTAATTTTGGATTAGTTAAGTTTATTTTCTGTTGTATAGATTTGCTTTTGTTATATTTTTTGTTGTATAGATTTTGTTAGTTTGATTTTTCAGTTACATTATTGGTGTATAAATACTGGTGGTGGGGAAATGATAAAATATGGGAAAATGACTTTTCTTTCCTTTACTGATATATTCAGTTTTTTCTTATTAATATGGTATCAGAGCTTTTTTTAAAAAAAAACTTTCTCTTCGTCTTCTTCCCCAAACAACCATGAATCCCACCCCTCATTCGTCCGATCTTCCACCACCTTCAGTCAGTTTTTCGGGCAATATTCCGACAAATATTCCGATGTCATCTATCTCGTCAATTGATTTTACCAGTTCCAGCCAAGAATTTTTTTCCATTTCTCATAATAACCCTTACATCCTTCATCATAGTGATACCTCCAACCTTGTTATTGTCACTGAACCTCTCACCGACACCAATTATGTTACATGGAGCCACTCGATGATTCTTTCATTGTTGATTCGCAACAAATTAGGCTTCATTGATGGCTCTCTCGTTCAACCTACAAGTGATTTCCTTCCTCTTTGGATTCAGAATAACAATGTTGTGATTGCCTAGATCTTAAACTCTGTTTCAAAGCAAATTTCATCCAGCATTCTTTTCACCAATTCTGCTAGGGAGATTTGGCTTGATCTTCAAGATAGGTTTCAGAAAAGGAATAGTCCTCGTATTTTTCAATTAAAACATAGGTTGTCTAATCTGAAACAAGAACAAGATTCAGTAACTATGTATTTTTTTCAAAATTAAAAACTTGTGGGATGAATATATTTCTTATCGACCGGGTTGCACATGTGGTAAATGTACATGTGGTGGTGGTCAATCCAGTGAAGACTTCATCCAATTTGAATATTTGTTGTGTTTTTTTGATGGGTTTGAATGATGAATATAACCATGCTCATTCCCAGATACTTCTTATGGACCCTCCCCCACCAATCAATAAGGCTTACTCCTTAATTGTTCAATAAGAACAACATATTTCTGCCTCTGCTCGACCATCACCTGCTGTTACTTTAGCCGTCCACAAGCCTGAAAATAATTCCCAGTCCTAGCTCAACCACAATCCTAATAATTCATCCAAGCAAAATAAGAATCGACCTATCTACACCTATTGTCACATTTCTGGCCACACCATTGACAAATGCTACAAGTTGCACGGTTATCTGCCCGGTTACAAGCCAAGAAACAGAACAACTAATCAAGTTCATAAGGTTCCAAATGTTGCCCCCTCTACTTTAAGCTCGACTGTTGATACTACTCCCACAGCACCTACATCCTCTATTAACCTTAACAATGAAACCCTTACTCAGTGTCATAATATACTTACTATGCTTCAGTCCAAACTTGCTGCTGTTAAGGTTGATAATGATGCTATTAATCATGTAGTAGATACTTATTCTTCCAATATTCCTTTTGGGGGCTGGATTTTTTACTCTGATGCTTTTACACATATATGTTTTCAAAAACATATGTTTGCTGATTTGAGGCCTTTTGCTAGTTTTTTCCTTTTGCCTAACAAAACACACATACCGGTTCATTATGCTGGCTCACTTGTACTTTTTGGGTCTATAACTCTTCATCATGTGCTATTTGTACCCGAATTTCAATACAATTTATTATCTATCAGTGCTCTTATGTCTGATAACTCTCTATCTGTTCTTTTCCAATGGATATTGTGATATTCAGGCCAAATCCACTTTGAAGACGATTGGCAGGGGTAAACTACATGATGGTTTGTATCTTCTGGAGAATCCATATGAAGCTGTTGATTTTGTGCATGCTTCGTCTACTATCAATGTTGTTTCACAATCTTCGACTGAGATGTGGCATTCCAGGCTTGCTTATCCTTCTCTATCTCGTTTATCTGCCATTTTGTCACTACCATCTTCATTACATCATTCACATCCTTGTGAAATCCATCTGTTGGCGAAACAGAAGAGATTAGCTTTCCAATCACACAATCATCGAGCATTCACTCTTTTTGACACTATACATGCTGATGTTTGGGGACCCATTTATACATGTTCATATGTTGGTTATAGATATTTTCTTACTTTGGTTGATGATCATAGTAGATACACTTTGGTGTTTTTTATGAAAAAGAAGTCTGATGTTCTTTTTATCATTCCACATTTTTTTTTGCGTATGTAGAAACTCAATACAATAAAAGAATAAAAGTTTTTCGTTCAGACAATGCCCCCAAATTATGTTTTACTGAATTTTTTCTTCAGAAGGATGTTATTCATCAGTTTTCTTGTGTGGGAAGACCAGAGCAAAACTCAGTTGTTGAAAGAAAGCATAAACACATAATGAATGTTGCTCGAGCCCTTTTCTTTCAGTCTCAAGTGCCTTTGCATTTTTGGAGTGAATGTATCCTAACAACAGTCTTCCTCATCAATCGTACTCCATCACCTCTCTTAAGCTGGAAGACTCCCTATGAACTTTTACATGGCACGACTATTGATTACCCTCTTCTTCAAACCTTCGGATGTTTATGTTTTGCATCTACTTTACAAAATGGTCGGACCAAGTTTCAAACACGTGCCACAGCTGCCGTTTTTGTTGGCTATCCACCTGGCATGAAAGATTATAAGTTGTTTGATATTGAAAATAATAGGTTTTTCATATCTCGGGATGTTGTCTTCCATAAATCCTGTTTCCCCTTTCATAAAGTTACTTCCACAAATGAACAACCGATTTTTCTTCATGATCTTGTTCTACCCAAATCAGTGGCTATTTTTCTTCTCAGCCCATATATTGTCCAACAGTCAATGAGCAGGCTTCTTTATCCAGCACTCCTACCAATGCCCCTATTCCTATTACTTTTCCTTCACCACATAACCAGTCCATCAAAAATCCTAGTGATGCAAGTCCTTCTCTTTCCTTTAGCCCTGCACTCCCTATAAACCAAAATGAATCACTTCATTTACCAACTTTACAACCTTCTAGTCCCGTCACTTCATAGCCTTGTCCGCCCCTTACCCCTGCCTCTGCACCGAATACTTCTCCTTCCACCTCACAGCTTGACATCTCTCAATCCCATCCACCTGTTTTTAATTTTGAAATCCAAAAATTCCATCGCATTTCTAAGCCCTCTTCTTACCTACAAGACTACCATTACAGCCTTATTCACTCAACCCCCTTGCCTTCTTCCTCCTCTCGTTATCTTATATCTGCGGCCTTATCATATACAAACCTTTCCCCAAATTTTTGAGCTTTTTCCTTGGCTATATCCTCTCATTATGAACCCTAATTTTACCTACAGGCCGTCCCTTTTGATCATTGGAAGGAGGCTATGAGAATTGAGATTCAGGCCATGGAAGACAACGATACTTAAGATGTTGTGGTGCTGCCTCCAACAAAACATACAATCGGCTGCAAATTGGTCTATAAGATCAAGCACAAAGTCGATGAGACAGTAGAAAAGACAAAGCAAGGCTCGTTGCCAAGGGCTATACTCAACAAGAGGGATTGGATTTCATTTAGACTTTTTCTCCTGTTGCCAAGCTGGTTACTGTTCGCGTTCTTCTTACATTGGTTGTCTCTCATAATTGGAATCTCATACAATTAGATGTTAATAATGCATTCCTTCATGGTGATTTGTTTGAGAAAGTATATATGGATCTCCCTTTTGGTTACAAGCCTCTAAGTTCTTCTCATTCAAACGGTAAGCTTGTCTGAAAACTCAAAAAAGTCCATCTACGGTTTGAAATAAGCCTCACGATAGTGGTTTGCCAAGTTTTTTTATGTTTTGATTGAGCTAGGCTTCATTCAATCGAAAGTTGATTATTCTTTGTTTGTTCGAGGTCAAGGTAACTCCTTTATTGCTCTCCTTTTTTATGTTGATGATATAGTCATCACAGGAGCAAATTTACAACAGCTTAATCAGCTCAAGTTATTGTTGCACAGTCGTTTTAAGCTCAAAGACTTGGTGATCTCAAATATTTCTTAGGCCTCGAGCTAGCACGATCCCATACAGGTATCTCTATTTCTCAGAGGCACTATACTCTTCAATTGTTGGAAGAGGCTGGCTTGTTAAGTGCTAAACCTGTTTCTATTCCTATGGATCCTAATATCAAGTTGAAGAAGTTGGATGCTGATTTTTTTAAAGACCCCCATTCTTATCGTCGATTGATTGGGAAACTTCTCTACCTCACCATCACACGGCCATATATAGTTTTTGCAGTTAACAAACTAAGTCAATTTGTAGCTTCTCCATGTAAAACAAACCTTGCAACTGCTCATCATCTATTAAGATACTTGAAGTCATCACCGGGACAAGGTATCTTGATATCTCCATCAAAGACTCTTCGATTCCAGGCTTTTTTCGGATTTTGACTGGGCATCTTGTCCTGATACAAGAAAATCCACTTCTGGTTTCTGTATTTTCTTGGGAGACACTCTTGTTTCATGGAAATCTAAGAAGCAAAGTGTTGTATCTCGTTCTTCCGCTGAAGCAGAATATTGAGCACTTGCCTCCACGGCCTGTGAAATTGTTTGGTTGACTTCTTTGCTCAAAGATTTGTGTTTCCCAATTATGCAACCATCTATCATCTTTTGTGATAATCAAGAAACCATATATCTTGCTACTAATCCAGCTTTTCATGAGCGAACTAAGCATATAGAGCTTGACTATCATTTTGTCAGAGACAAAGTTGCTGAGGGTTCTCTTAAACTTTTGCATGTTCAGTCTAAGGGACAGCTCATTGATATTTTTACAAAGGCTCTACCTGCTCCTGCTTACTTTTCCATTTTATGAAAGTTGGGTATAATCAATTTATATGGTCCAACTTTAGGGGGATATTAGTTGTAATTTTGGATTAGTTAAGCTTCTGTTATATTTTCTGTTGTATAGATTTGCTTTTGTTATAGTTTCTTTTGTATAGATTTTGTTAGTTTTGATTTTTCAGTTACATTATTGGTGTATAAATACTGGTGGTGAGAAAATGATAAAATATGGGAAAATGACTTTTCTTTCCCTTTACTGATATATTCAGTTTTTCCTTAGTAATATATAAAAACAATAAATACGAAGATTTTTGAACTAGATGATTTTCACAACAACATTAGTTAGAATAACATATAATAATTCATGATAATAGTCTTCTACAAGATTGTGTTTCTCTCTTGATCTTCTTTTAGAACATGATTAGGTTTTTTGATGAGGAGAAGGAACTACATAATCAGGTAGAGAGAGAACCAATTCAAGGGTTTTATCTTTATATAGACACCTCCTATAGGGTATTTAATTAATTAGGGAATTATCTCTTTACTTAATTTATGAATTATATTTTACTTGATTGGCCTAATAAAATAGTATATTTAAGAAAGCAAATAATATACATGGAACACATTAATGATAATCTTAAATTTAAAATAAATCTAAGGTTTTAATGGAATTATTCAGCTTTTACAATCTTTATAGATGTAATTTATTTTTTCAGTTTGTGAATTTTATGAGAGTGATTCTATAATTTTTCTTTTCTTTGTGTCTAGGTTATAAGCAATTTTGTGCTTGATGTTTATTGAAATGAGTGAAGTTTTAAAGTTTTTTGAAACCGATTTTATTTCTAATTTTTTTGTTCTTGAAATTGATGTTTGTTTCCTACTAAATTAGAAATCGCGTTTTTTAAATAAACATTTAAAATTTGAGTTAAATTTTTAAGAAAAACATTGAAAACTATTTTAATTTAAGTGCTGTTTTATAACTATTTAATTTTAATTTTTAAAAATTTAAGCTGGTAAATATTATTTCCACCTATTTATTTATTTAGTTTGTTATTTACTTTTTAAAGTGTTTTAAAAAAATTAAACCAAGTTTTAAAATTAAAAAATAGTTTGAAATTTACAATTTAGCTAAAAATTAATTTAGTTACAAAATATGAAAACCATGACTAAAAAGTTATAAGAAAACAAGTACAATTTTTAAAAATTGACGTGACATCTACTTTTAAATTTTATTTTTAAAAACAGTGGCAAAAATAATAACAAAACAAATAAACTTAAAAGTATAGTTTATAAACTTAATTTTCAAAAATCAAATTCATCATCTAACTAAGATAAATTTTTTACCTCCCGATTTTATTTTTTTTTCCTGATTTGTGATGAATATTTATTAGGTGTAAGAAGTATGTTTAAGTCAAAGATATGGATGTTACTTAAGTCCAAATATCGAATTTGACTATGGTAAGAGAATCTAAATTACGTATACAATTTATGTAACACTAAATTTAGAAATGATGTATAAATGAACTAATATAGCATTTGAATGATGGAAATTTTGATGATATGAAAGTACGGTTAAGAAATGCTAAAAATAACCGATAATACTACTACTTATACCATGTGCATTCCTTTTTGATGACTTAACGATAAGAATTCTTGGAGCAAGTCTATATTGGATAACCTTCTAAAATTTTCCTAAAATGCATTGTGAATGTGAATAAAACATCATGAAATGACCTATGTTGATGGGTGGTGAGAGTCTTCACTTTTTGCAAGGTTATAAGAGGAATGTCGAGCCAATTGTTTGATGATAAGCATGATGATAAAATTAGATACAAAAGTTCAATTATGAGTAAAGACTAAAAGGAAGATGGTCTTTAAAATTTGACATAAAATTAATATTTTAGAGATTGATCACAAAATTGTTGGAACCAAATGTCAACCATTGTGTTGTAGAAGAACTAATGTCTTTAAAGTAAAATTTGGCGCGACTATGGTGTTAAATCACGATTACTGATTGATCTCCAATGTTCACACGATGTTCAAATACAGGCTTGCACTCGTTGGAGAAATGAATAGAATCAACAAAAAATTGCTCAGAAACAGTAGACGGAAAAGAGGTAAAAGAAAGTTTGGAGTCACTGTATGCCGATCTGGAAAAAGTTCTCTTATATATAAAGAAGAGGAAGAAGAAACGGACATAAAACAACTATGTCACAATAATGTCAGATCCAAAAATAATATATTTAAATTTAATTTAAAAAACGTTTTACAATGGTAAAATTTAAATAGAGGGATATTAAAAAAAAAAAAAGGTCTTTTTTCATGTGAGCATGGTTACTTAACTCGCCCGAACAACTAGAAAGTCCTCTTGTGTGCCTTTGTATTTATACCTTCTTGATAATGATTAATTTCTCAATGTAGGACAAAACTCCTTCCTTTTCTACTTTACTTTTGTTGTGAGCCTTGGTCTAAAGTCATTTCCAAAATTTATAATCTAGAGATCTACTAAACACAAATGTAAAAGTTTATGATATAAACTTGTAATTTATCGTGTTTTATTTAAATGAAGAACTATCTTTCATTTTTAGACTATTTTATTAGATGATATATAATAATAATTTTTTTTTTTGATAAATTGGTAATTTAGGATAGTAGGTTGATTCATATTTCAACAATATTTTTAAAAACAATATGCGTTATTACTTATTTCGGACATTAAATTTTATCTATTTATATTATTTAATTATATGCTTTAGTTAAGCTTATTGGGAATTGTACAATCTCACTAAAACTTTAGATTTGAGTGGTTATCTATGAAATTGATGTAAATAAAATAAGGTTTAAATCCTATTTTAGTCATTCAACTTTGAATCTTGTTTTATTTTGGTCTCTAAATTTTTTTAAAAAACATTTTTTTAATCCCTAAATTTTTTAAAAAGTATTTAATTTAATTCCTATTAATAAAATTATGTTAACTTTTCAACATAAATGTGGGGGAGCTTGTATTTTTTGATGACTAGGTTGTAGACATATTGAGCAAGATGAAGGTGAAGTAAAACACCAACAACCAACACGCCAAAACACTGAACGACCAAAATTCTGAACTAAAAATACATTTTAAATTCTCCCACTTTGCCACCTTATTCAAAATTGAAATTCTAGATTTTTTAGCATAGCTAATTAATTTGGTAGCCTAGTCATCTAAAAAATACAAGTCACCACACTAGTTAACAAAATCTTAATATATCAAAGACCAAAAAAAGTATTTTTTAAAAGTTCAGGGACTAAACAAACATTTTTAAAAGTTTAAGGATCAAAACAAAACAATATTTAAAGTTCATGAACTATTTTAAAAGTTTAGAGACCAAAATAGAATATTATTCAAGGTTTAGGGACCAAAATAAGAGGCGGAGAATCCCCGATTAGATGGGAAATGTGGGAGAGAGCGGAGAGAAGTTTCTCCTGGTTGACTAAACGGGGACGGGAACGGGGATTACATTCCCCTCCGCGATCTCTCCTCGCTCTGATAGAAAAAAAATACATATATATTATTTTCATAATGAAATATATATAATTTTCTTGATATATATATATATGTATATATATTATATGAGATATAATATATAGTTAATATTCATGGAATAATATAATTAAATTGGTTTTGAATTTTGAATTGAAAATTAGTAACTCCTAGGGAGTTATTATGGAGGGAGTTAATGTAATTAATAACTCACTAACTATCTCAAATGTGAGGTTGAGGGGAGATGAATCATTGGATGTTCTTTATGTGATGTGAATTTGGCAAAAGAAAAGTTGTCTCTGCAGTTAACATCTCCTTCGTCCTCACTTGCAAGAATTCTCTCCAGCTCTCACATAAATTTTCAATACACACCAAAAGGTAAGTCCACACAACTCTGCCTTTAATTCTCTCTTTGAGAATAATAAAGAAGATTTCTTGTGGTAGTGTTCAAGAAGTTTCTTCATGTTGTGCTACTGTGTTTGTGGTATTCAAGATCGAGTAGGAACTTTCACTATTTGTGACCACCGGAGAGGAAGCGAGAAAATTTGATCTTCAAGAGTTAGTTTAATTTCATCCCTTATCCTCTCTAAATTTATAGTAGAAGCTTGCTTTAGGAAAATGTTTTATCCTATTGTTTCCGTCTCCTTTGTTTATTTAAGTTACTGTAAAATGAATTTCAAATACATCGACATTCATACGCTTCCGCTGTGGGAATTTCAATCCCTTCAAAAACCTCTCGTTAATATTGCAAGGATGATAAAAAAAAACAGAGAAATTAAAAGAAAGCAATAAAGGAAAAACTCCAAATTGAAAAAAAAAAAAACCACGAACTAGAAAATAAATCAACTATGTGAAAAATGATTACACTCAATTATTAAATCACTCTAAAATCTTTTGACCACACACACCCTTTTTCCACTCTCAAAGTAGAGAACGCAAAAATGAATTTAACTAGAATTAGCACACCTAAACTTAAAATGTTTCTAACTAGAACAATTTAAAACCAATTTCATAGGTTCCTTTTATCGTGCTTAGAGTCCATGACTATTTTAAACATTTTTTATGTGAGACAAATACACTTCTAATATTTTATCAAAATCCAACAAATTTGATTTTTCTCAAAGTTTCTACCACATAATATGTTTTTTTAATATACCATATAATATATGTTTCATACCTAAGAATAAGCTCTTTATAATTTAGACACGTACGTATCTTTCATTTTTCAAATCAAATTGTTGCTGACAATTTGGAGATTACCTTTTTAAGATACATTTAACTTTTATGTTTCAATTTTGTATAGTATAATGAGAGTAGAGGATTGAAACCATAGACCTCTTGATCGTCAGCACATATATATGTTAGTTGAGCTGACCTCATTTTGGCTCATGTTTCAATTACTTTTATACATTTAGTAACATTCATATTCAATTACTTATATACATTTATTTTTCATTATTTTTATTTTATGTTGTAGTTCCTTTATTACTATATGTATTTTTATTGATTTTGTTATAAAATTAATTTGAGATCTAAAAGGAGAAATATTATTAAAAAAAAGAACGATGGATCATCATTTTGCATATATTGAGAAATATTTATTTGATAAAATTTTATTAAAAAAATGTTATGCAACGGTAATATAAAATCTTGCTTACGTATAAACTATATTTTAAAATTTTTGAATTGGCCACTGTAGCTAGTATAAGTTACTTTGTCTTCGTATATACATCTCATTGGGGGAAGGGTTAATGCAAACCTAAGAACTTTGGTGGTTGAATTTTCTCGATCCATGACATGTCTTAATGAAACTATGATCTACAACAAGTTTAAAGCCTTGAATATAATATAAAATAAAATATATTCAAGATAAATAATTGTTAGTCAAGAAGTGTTCTCTAAACTATTTTGAGGTGAAGTTGTCTTCACCAGAAGAGATTCTGGTATTTAAGAGAGCTTAAGTTTCTCGGTTGAAGGGTTCTTCCTTACAAGATTAAGGAAAGATCAAGATAGTGTTTAAAAGGAAGTCTCACAATTAGAAAAAGCCTAAATTAGTTTTTACTAAAAGCTAGATTGTTCGTTAGTCTCTCAGTAGATGTCTTCTTTGAATAGATAAGTATGTTAGATGATATAATTATATTTATCTTCACCTATTAGCTTAAGTTTTTGGGCCAATCAATAACTTAAGATGGTATTAGAGCATGTGGTCTAGGGAGACATGTGTTCAAGTCCTTACAATGTTGTTTTATTTCCAATTAATATTGATTTTCACTTGTTCAGTTTTAATTATCCTTCACCCATTAGCCTAAATTTTTTGGTCAATTGGTGAGTTAAATGAAGGAACTCGTATGAGGAGAACCTTCGCAAAGTTTATAGTAAACATACAAGAGATATGCATTTAAAATAAACTACAGCATGTTTTTACAAGAAATAAGCTTAAGAAATATCACCTTTGAAGAACCTTTTTTCACGAATCCCTCGAACAGTCATGAACCTCTTAAAGACCTTCTTCAATGAAACCTCGAACAGAAAATCGGACACAACCGCAATGGTGTCCTTGGTATTCTCAGGATGAGAATCCAGGAGTGGTGGGCTCTAATTATTTTGGTTGGAGGGAACGTTTGGGTGGAGGAGGTGAATTGAGAATTCTCTCAAGAACACAAGAATACAGAATACTTCTATAAAAAAACTCTCAATCGTCCAACGTCCAACGTTCTTAGAAGAAGAAAAACCATTTTTCTTTTAGTCCTTTTTCATAAAAGAATAACTGCCCCATTAAATTTGGTGGAGAGAAAAGATTGGGGAAGGGAGTTGTAACTCTCTTCCTTATTATTCAAATAATAATAATAATATAAATAAATATGATAACTAACTTATCATATCATATTTATATTAAATTATATATTATATAAAATATAACATATAACCTATAGTTTTAATATCGTATCACATACAACATAAACTATAGTTTCTTTTCTCTATTTTATGGCATTTAATATAAATTTCATTTATATTAAATTTAACGACTATGAATCACATTCATAGAAAATATATTTGAGTCTCATTTAAATATTTATTTCCTCCCATTAAGCTATAATGTATTAAATACAATATGACAATTATATCATATATAATTGAAACAATTTATAATTAAATTCCCTCTATTAATTTGAACAATTCAAATTAACCCAAAAACTGATTCTCAACTAAATCTTTTTAAGCTACTGACGGGATCTTATGGACATGTAGCTTGAAACTCCAACAGTACATGAATAATTAATTAAACTCTTTAATTACATTATTCACCATCCGTTAATTGTCGAACACTCCACTAAAGACCGACAGTTGCACTCTTCACACTACAGATATATTTCTATGTCCATTGGATATAACCAATCAACAGTACGATGACCATTTACAAATTGCTCGTAAGTACAGCTGGTCAAATTACCGTTTTGCCCCTATAGTTACATCTAACTTCTTAAGTACCACTGATTCCTCTAATGAACAATAAATCATAGTCTCACTATGCCTAAACCCCTCTTGGGCCAGGAGAGGGTGTGGCGCCACATTGTTCAAGACCCGGAATCAGTTCTTAAGGGAGCAATTTATCTATTTACCCCTACTTCAAGGATGGAGTGAATTTCATCTTATATAACTGTGTTCCCAACTCCTCAATCAGACGAATCTCCAAAATGGTAGGCTTGTTGAGTCGGCGATCTGGCCACTCTCACCCATACAAATCAAAGGACTGCTCTCATAGGTAAGAGTTCACAACTCACTTATGATTCACCTATGGTCATCCTGGTGAAATGTAAGTCTTTATTATGAATGGTGTTATATAATGAGACTAAACATTTCTTGATCCGGTCTTATACAAACTTCTTTATATAGAATATCCTCGCTCATATGTCTAATACGTGAATGATTAGGATCAGATCATTTATAGCACTTTACAATAATTATAACACCTACAAAGCGAGCCATACTCATAGTGTCACCAAGATAAGAAACACCTCCCTCTCAGCCATCTGGCCGTCCTTCAGATCCATCGCCCACGTGGCCAACTGCGCCAGCCGCCACATCCGCGTCGTCGTCACCTCAGCACCAGCGCTGCTGGTCTTCAGCCGATGCCTCAGATCAGCACTATTTGTGCCGCCTTGTGAAGGTTATTTCATAGTCGCTCGAACTGCCACTTGGTCGCCGCTCCCCTATTCCAGACGACGTCGTCGTCACCCTAAGCCACCAAGACCGTCTGCATGCAGTTTCAACTTCATATGCTTCTGTCACCGACTCAGTGGACGCCGACAAACGTTTCCCAACCACAGTGATTGTTTCTGCCACCGATCTGTCATTTGATTTAAGTTTTCGACTGTTTTGGTTTGTTCTTGGTTGGTTCTTGAATACCCGTTTATTTGTGGCATTGTTTGGTTGATGCCCATTATGTGTTAGCTTTAGATTGGAGATTTGGAGGATTTAGAGGTGTTGCCCACCAAGATAGAGATTAATTTCAGCAGAAGATTGCTAAAGTTTGGTAAGTTCTGGTAAGTTCTATCACTTTGGGCCTTCTGGTTTAGGGGTAAATATTGAAAATTAAGTTATTAAATGTTGATTTATGTTTATGTTCAAGTTGGTCGACAGAATTGGGTTTTAGAATCGATTTTGGACCAAACCACGATTTTGGTAAAGTTAAATTAAAGATCTTTAAATAACTTGGTTAATTGGAGTTAGACCAAAAAGGTCAATTTAAATATTGGATTTATTATTTTAGGTCTTGTTTCAAGGTCTTGCTTGAAAAAGGGAGGATAAGCTTGCTTGGGTTTATTTGAATTTAATTTTGAGGTAAGTAATCTTACTACTGGAAACTGCCCATGGGTCAAACACTAGATGTATGCTAGCATGATAGATTGATATTTTGACAGAACGATAGCATGGTAAACTGATAGTATAGTATAATCGATGTATGTTCTTGTATGAGGATCTGAAAGATTAATTGTGCACATAGATACTTGAATGCAAGCATGAGATGATATTTGATTCCATAAGGTTGTATTTGATCTGAGGATGTTGACACGTATATGTATGTTGTGGGATCATGATGTTGAGATGTATATGTATGTTGTAGAACTACGATGTTGAGTTGTATATGTATGTTATAGAACCATGTTGTGATACTTATGATATTGAGATTATGATAATGTCCTCACTGATTAGTTAGATGCCCACTAGATGTTGTGTTTTCTTCGGGATTCATTAAAGGTGGTGTTATCCTTCGGGATTCACCAGAGGTTTTGTTTCCTTCGGGATTCACTAGAGGTGGGGGTTTCCTTCAGGATCCACTAGAGGTTGTGCTTCCTTCGGGATTCACTAGAGGTGGTGTTATCTTTCGGGATTCACTAGAGATTGTGTTTTCTTTGAGATTCACTAGAGGTGGTGGTTTCCTTTAGGATCCACTAGAGGTTGTGTTTCTTTTGGGATTCACTAGAGGTGGTACTTTCCTTTGGGATTCACCAGAGATTATGGGTTCTACGGGACTTACTAGAGGTAGTGGGCATACTTAACTACAGTAGGACGAAAATCAGTTTTTCATGTATGAGTTTCATGAGGACTAGAGGGGTATTTGTGTTCCACTAGAGATAGGCATCTAGAGGACATAGATGCCTAGCCTGACCCTAGTAATGGGGTACTTATTGAGTATTTCTATACTCATTCTTTCTCATGTTGTTGTTTCAGGTAAGGGTAAAGATGCACCGGCGACTGACAAGAGGAATCCTTTATCGAGCCACCAGGGACTAGTTTACATGATTCCGCTCGTATTTTAATATTTCTATTATGTTTTATGTTTTCAGTTTTAAGATTTGAGACTACCATTTCAGTTTTGTTTTCAGACTTATTTGTTTCTTTTCATGATTTATGGGTACCCTATCATTTGACTTTAATTATTTAAAATTAATGTAAATCTTTTCAGTTATCTCATTTATTTAGCATTTATTTCATTATAAAAGAATATCGTTTTAACTTACATGCATGCATACGTTAGTAACGGCTTAGCTTGAGTCCTAGGGGGTCGGGTCGTTACATCTACTTGACTATCCCCACTGCATAGTAGATGTCAGATCTAGTACCTAACATCACATACATCAAACTGCCTATGGCAGATGCATAGGGGACCCGTCTCCTCTCCTCAACCTCTTGAAGTGTCTTAGAACACTGTTCCTTAAACACTGTAACTTCGTGTCTGAAAGGCAATAAGTCCCTCTTGGAGTTCTGCATTGAATACTTGACAAGTATCTTGTCAATATATGATGCCTGAGACAGTGCTAGCATTTTGTTCTTTCAATCTCGAAAGATCTGAATACCCAGAACAAACTGAGCCTCTCCCAAATCTTTCATTTGGAATTGGTTCGCTAGCCAATTCTTAATTGTAGTTAGTAAACCTACATCATTCCCAATAAGTTGGATATCATCTACATACAACACTAGAAAAACTACTGAACTGTTGATGATCTTCTTGTAGACACAAGGCTCATCAACGTTTTGATCAAAGTCATAAGATTTGATCGCAATATCAAACCTTATATTCCAAGATCGAGATGCTTGTTTCAATCCATAAATGGACTGATTAAGCTTGCAAACCTTTTGCTCTTGACCTTGGATTATGAATCCCTTAGGTTGCACCATATAAATGGTCTCCTTAAGATTATCATTCAAAAAAGCAGTATTGACATCCATTTGCCAAACACCATAGTCATAATATGAAGTAATGGATAGGAGGATCCAGATAGACTTCAACATGGAAACAGGTGAGAAAGTCTCCTTATAGTCGACTCCCTCAACTTGGGTATAACTCTTTACCACCAATCTAACCTTGAAGGTTTGCACCTTCCCATCAGCACCCTGTTTCCTCTTGTAGATCCAGGTTTAACCTCATCAGGTTGATCTACAATATCCCATACTGAATTGAAGTACATAGACTCCATTTCGAGATCCATGGCTTTGATCCATTCTATTTTGTCAACATCCTCCATTGCTTTCTTGTAAGACAATGGATCCTCAACTTTGCCATCAGCTACCATAGCTAGGATTTCAGTTAAAACCCATAGCAAATAGGCGGGTTTGCAACCCTCCCACTACGTCGAGGTTTCCTCAACACTTGAGGTGGATTTGACCTACTAGATGAACCTACTTCAACTACTCTTGTTGAGGTAGTATACTCTTCAACAACTCTTGTTGAAGATTTAGTCGTTTCTTTGGAAATCTCATTCAATATAATTTTACTTCAGGGTCTGTGCTCCCTTATGTGGTCTTCCTCAAGAAAAGTAGCATTTGTCAATACAGATACTTTGTTTTCTTTAGGATCAAAGAAATAACCACCTCTCGTTCCCTTGAGGTAGCCTATAAATAAGTATAACCTTGAACATGGTTCCAATTTCTTATGATTAGCCTCAAGCACATGTACTGGGCAACCCTAAATTTTGAAATGACGTACTAGCTTTACGACCATTCCATAACTCCAAGGGTGTTCTGGCAATACTCTTGGAGGGAACGTAGTTTAGGATGTAAGCTATAGTCTCCACTGCATAACCCCAAAACGAGACAAGGAAGTATAACTCATCATAGACCAAACCATGTCTAACAAGGTTCGATTTCTCCTTTCTGATACACCACTTTGTTGAGGTGTACCAGGTGCTGAGAGTTGGAAAATAATTCCATATTCTATCATATAGTTCTGGAATGTTAAATCCATAAACTCTTCACCTTGATCAGATCGAAATGTTTTAATCGTTCTATTTAATGCATTTTCAACTTCAGCCTTGAATTTTTTGAACTTTTCAAAGGATTTAGGCTTATGTTGCATTAAATAAATGTACCCATATCTTGAATAATCATCAATGAAAATGATGAAGTATTCATAACCTCCCCTAGCTTTTACATTCATCAGACCACAAAGGTCTGAATGTACTAGCTCTAGAGGTTCTTTGGCTCTAAGGTCTTTTAGTCATCTTGTCTTTAAGGTATGACTCACACACAAGTAAAGAACTTTCTTCTAACTCGCTTAGAAGTCCATTCTCTACCAACCTCTCAATTTTATTGAGATTAATGTGTCCTACCTACCAAAGTTAGGCATTTTCCTTAGGAGAAATTCTAAGTCTCTTATGTTGAGCTACAACAGTTTTAAACATCTCTATGTTATGGAGGGCATTTGTTGCTAATGGCCTTAACACATACAAATTGTTTTCCAATTTTGTAGAACATATATCAACACCATTCTTTGTAATAAACACTTTATTATAAGAAAATTTTAGATGATAACAATGTTCTAGCAGACACTTTACAGAAACTAAGTTTCTTTTTAAATCAGGAACTACATATACATCATTCAAAATGAGAAATTTTTTCTGTAAAATTAACTGGAGACCTCCCACTGCCATAACTGAAACGACGTGCCCGGTTCCAACACACATCGTCATCTTACCAGCATCAAGTTGCCACCAGGAAGTAATTCCCTAAAATGAAGAACAAACATGGTTAATGGCCCCACTAAACATCGTAATAATCTAGGAAGTATCATCATTCTCCATTAAACAAGTTTCCAAGAAAAGCAAATCACATTTACCTTATTTGGCCTTCTTCTTTTTTGCAAAATATTTGGGGTAGTTCCTCTTCCAGTTCTCATCCTGGTTACAATGGAAACATTTTTCTTTTTCAACCCTGACAGGTTATTTACCCCTTGGTGCAGCAACTCCTAGGATAGCAACAACCTTCCCCTTTCCACCCTTCTTCTTCTTCCACTTTTTGGTGCCGGAAGAAGAAGATACAGACTTAGTTCCTGAGGTTGAACCTTTGTGGACCTTTTGGGAAGATGAAGCAAAATTTGCTTCACCCTTTTTCTCCTTGCTTTTCAACAAGGATTGGAAAGTCTGTAGCTCATTGAGCAGGATAGTCAGATTGTAGTCCATCCTGTTTAAAACAGCATTGCTACAGAAGTGTAGGAAACTTTCAGGTAAAGATTCTAGTATGATGCTAACCTGGCTGGCCTCATTGATGCTTGACCCATTCATTTCCACACGTTGAAGTGAATCATCATGTTGAAAATGTGTTCTCGAACAGATGCCCCCTCTTGCATACAAGCATTGAAGATGTACTTGAGAGCGTCGTGCCTGAGCTGTGCGAACGGTTGTCCGAACATTCCCCTCAGGGACTCCATGATCTCACGGGCAGTGAGCATGGGCTCATGCTTCTTGGCCAAGATTTCGTTAAGGCTTGCCAATATATACACTCTAGCCTTCTCGTTTGTCCTTGTCCAACGCCCGTATGCTTTCCTAACGTTTCGAGGAGCATTAGAAGATGGAATGGGAGGACACTTCTCCATCAGGACAAAATGTAAGTCATTGATGATTAAAATAGTGTTGATCGTATTTTTCCAGCTAGCATAGTTCTCGCCAATTAACTTATTGACGACAAGTAAACTAAGAGTGTAGACATTTTAAATTGCTAAAAAAGAACAAGGTAGCCATTTTAAATTGTTGAAAAAGAACAAACTTAATTTAGTCTCTTGCATTTAACCACTTTTAGAAAACCAATCAAGTTTTAGCAAAATAGTCTAGTGTACCCTAAGTGACATCTATTTTGCAATGATGCTTCAGTGGACAGGACAAAAGTCACCGTAGGGTGATCAAGTGCCTTTCACAGAAACAACTCCTTGTAACTGTAACTAATAGTCACCACTGTTCGATCTATAATTTGTTAACATCCTTAACAATTCTGTCTAAGTGTAACCCCTCATTTTAGGTTCTAGAGTCCCGCCTCAATGAGCCAACCTTAGGGAAAAATTGATTGGAACAAGAGACTAAAGTAACCCTATCCATTTCTAGAGATCAAATAAAGCATCATGCAATACTGCCATCCTTTAGAGGGACACCCACGATGCCTCGAGGCGATGCAGGAAACTTTATTCAACCTAATGAGAGAGACCGAGGGATATGTTGTCACACATTCCGCTCCCACTTACTATAAACACTCTTTTCATTCACCTTGTTAATGCCACCTGTAGGGGAACACCCATGGTGCCTCAAGGCCGAGAGTAAATCTCAAAGTGTGAACTTTTAGGTAGAAACGTGTAGAGGCAACAATTGAAGTATTATATACCCCATTTTCCTCCAATTGAGTGTTCTACCTAGTGTTAATTAACTTAGAAAAATCTGGCTACTGATTTTATCTAAGTGTTTATTTAATTTGCTAAAAAACATCTCTTGTCTTTGATGATTAAACAACTTTGATTCATATCTCATTAAACTCTTTAATAGACTTTCATCAAACTTGCATGCATTTAACAAATCTATCTAATTCACCTTTTCAGGTAGAGGTGCGACGTTCCCATCGACTTAAGTACCCTAGCCTAACCAGAACCAACATTAGACAAAAGGTCTCTTATAGATACATTTGTTACATATTTAATCTATTATTAGGAATCAATTTAATCCTATTAAACCGATTTCTAATCTCATTAGAAACGTGATCTTAGGTCTATCTCAATCATATTTTAAAACAATTTTAAAAAATGATTATAGCCTAACATTTGCATGCATCTCTTTATTATTAATTTTAATTCTAATTTCATTTATTATAACAATTATAAGTAAATGAAACAACAAAAACCAATCATTGCTTGATAGACATACATAAGTTAATTATAATAATTATAATTTAACCTAAGGTAATGTCATACTTCATGCGATGTTCATTCATTACTAATATATAACTTTTATATAATTAAGTAATGAATCATGCTATAGCATACATTCCATACAACCATTCAACCTTATATTATAACACTTAAAATATAAATGATGCATGAATATGCTATAATGCATGCATACATATACTATAACTCTTATATTATATGATGCATGAGCATGCTTTATGTAATTTAAATCATGCATAGTAGTATATTATAACACTTATAATATAAAATGATGCATGAAAGTAAATGCATAACCTATGGTGGGTTTTAAAACTATATGACATACATTATGGCATATTATAAAAAACATATATCACATGTATATTTAAACTAAAGTTGATGGATCGGGATAGAACCTCTCTAAACAAGAAATTAAAAAGCCTAACTATTACAAAAATGAGTCCACCGGTTCGGAACAAGTGAATCGGATCTTGAACTGCTCGACCCGAACCGCTCCTCAGAGAACCCTTGTAGCTGATCGTGTAGCAAACGCCTATGCATCGAGTATATGCGATTGCATAGCTAATGACTATGCGATGAGCATGGAAGTCTACGTGATCGTGTAGTAAGCATCCATGCATCGAGTATCAAATACTATGCGATCGCATAGCTAATAACTATGTGATGAGCATGATAGTCTACGCGATCGTGTAGCACACAAGCATGCGTTGAGCATCTGATACTGCACGATTGTTCAGCAAGCGAGCACCTATGCGATCATGTAGCCAACACAACGTGATCATGTAGCAAAACCTACACAATCGCCTAACATTAGCTATGCAANATGAGCATGATAGTCTAAGCGATCATGTAGCACACAAGCATGCGTTGAGCATCTGATACTGCACGATCGTTCAGCAAGCCAGCGCCTGAGCAATAATGTATCTAATCCAACACGATTGTGTAGCAAACTCTACACGATCACATAACATTAGTTATGTGATCGTTTAAAAAATGCTACACGATCGCATAACAAAAGCTATCCGATCGTTTAGCCCTAGCTACACGATGCGTTAAGTGAAGGAACTCGTGTGAGGAGAACCTTGAGCAGAAGAAGATCGTCCAAATTTCATTAATTATTGAACGCAAAGTTTACAATAAACATACAAGAGATATGTATTTAAAATAAATTACAGCACACTTTTACAAGAAATAAGTTCAAGAAATACCCCCTTTGAAGAACCTTTCTTCACGAATCCCTCGAACAGTCACGAACCTCTTAAAGACCTTCTTCAACGAAACCTTGAACAGAAATCGGACACGACCACAATGGAGTCCTTGGTATTCTCAGGGTGAGAACCCAAGAGTGGTGGACTCTGACTATTTTGGTTTAAGGGAAAGTTTGTGTGGAGGAGGTGGATTGAGAATTCTCTAAAAAACGCAAGAATACAGAACACTTCTATAAAAAAACTCTCAATCGTCCAACGTTCAACATTCTTGGAAGAAGAAAACCAATTTTCTTTTATTCCTTTTTCCATAAAAGAATAACCACCCCACTAAAGTGGGTGGAAAAGAGTTGTAACTCTCTTCCTTATTATTCAAATAATAATAATAATATAAATAAATATGATAGCTAACTTATCATATTATATTTATATTAAATTATATGTTATATCAAACATAACATATAACCTATAGTTTTAATATTGTATCACATATAATATAAATTATAATTTCTTTTCTCTATTTTATGGAATTTAATATAAATCTCATTTATATTAAATTTAACAACTATGAATCACATTCATAGAAAATATATTTAAATCTCATTCAAATATTTATTTCCTCCCATTAAGCTATAATGTATTATGTACATTATGATAATTATATCATATATAATTGAAACAATTTAATTATATCATATATAATTAAATCCCTCTATTAATTTAAACAATTCAAATTAACCCAAAAACTTATTCTCAACTAAATTCTTTTGAGCTACCAAGGGGATCTTATGGACTTGTAGCTTGAAACTCCAACGGTACATCAATAATTAATTAAACTCTTTAATTACATTATTCACCATCCGTTAACTGTCAGACACTCCACTAAAGACGGACAGTTGCACTCTTCGTACTACAGATATATTTCTATGTCCATTGGATATAACTAATCAACAGTACGATGACCCTTCACAAATTGCTCTAAGTACAACTAGGCCAAATTACCATTTTGGCCCTATAGTTACATCTAACTCCTTAAGTACCATTGATTCCTCCAATGAACAATAGATCAGGGTGCGGCGCCACATTGTTCAAGACTCGAAATCAGTCTTTAAGGGAGCAATTTATCTATTTATCCCTGCTTCAGGGAAGGATTGAATTCCATCTTGTGTAGTTGTGTTCCCAACTCCCCACTTAAACGAATCCTCAAAATGGTAGGTTTGTTGAGTCGGCGATCTGGCCACTCTCACCAATACAAATCAAAGGACCGCCCTCATAGGCAAGAGTTCACAACTCACCTAAGATTCAGGTCATATTACCTATGGTCATCCTAGTGAAATCTAAGTCTCTAATATGAACGGTGTTATATAATGAAACTAAACATTTCGTGGTCCGGTCTTATACAACCTCCTTTGTATAGAATATCCCTGCTTGCATGTCTAATACATGAATAATCAGGATCAGATCATTTGTAGCACTTTACAACAATTGTAACATCTACAGCAGGCCATACTCGTAGTGTCACCAAGATAAGGTACCCAGCCTTATCGATATACTACAGACCATTTAGGTTATCACTTAAACATGATCCACCAGTATGTCTCCACATACATTGTTAAGTTACAATGATAACCTTGGATGTTAGTTTATTGGTTTGTGGTTAATGCAACTAAAATATCACATATTTTTTAGACAAAGTGAATAAAATATCATATATTTTATTAATCACATAATGAATTTGTTCATATAATGTTTACAAATTATAAGACCCTACGAGATTTAGGGCATCAACCCTAACAATAACACTTTATATGTATCTTTCTAATAGTGTTTTAAGAAGAGTTGCAAATATTGATAATGTCTTTGATCAGTGGAAGAAATTATATGAAATGTATATGTCTAAGTCAATAACTAAGAAGATCTATTTGAAAGAAAAGCTGTTTAAATACAAAATGGATCCATCTAAAGGACTTGAAGAGAATATTGATGAATTTAATGAGATATGTGATAGGTCTTTAAGAGAAACATATTTTCTACTTTAAATCCCTCAAAATTGTGTTATTTGTTTGCTTTTAATGTTCATTTTGTAGGTAAAACAGTCCCGGGAGTGACTAGGAGTCATTTCAAGAAAATTAGGCTAAAAAGGATAAAAAAAAATAACCAAGAAGTCAACAAAGTTGAAGAGAATCGGATTAATGGGAATGAGACCGTCTCTACTATTCTAGCATTGGTTTTCAGTACAACATCCAGAGAGAGTCTGACTAACTTGACTCGAACTGAACATCAGCAATATATTTTCCCAGTATCTTCCTTCATCTTTGCCCTATTTTTCATTTTCATTTTCATTTTCTCACTTTCTTTTTTTGCTTTCTAGGAATAAATTTTTAGACTAACTTTCTTTTTCTTGTAGCTTTTCCTTTCTTTTTCTTTTCTTTTCTTTTCTTTTTCTTTTCTTTTCTTTTTTGTAGGAACAAATAAAATGAAAGAAAAACAAATTTTTGAAGCAACAAGAAAAATTCTACCACCACGCACAAACACGAAACCAGGGGAGTTTTCTGTCCCCTTCTTTTTGTCTTCTCGCTTATCTACGTTTTAAAATATTGAGGACAACGTTTAATTTTTAAGTTGGGGGTGGGGAACATTGAAGAAAATCTAAACAAAGATATCCATGAGCAGTAGAAGTGGATCATTCCAAATCCCATTCAGTGAACACAACAATTACAGTCTTAAACGGAAATGAACAGGTTATGCATAAACAGAAATTACAGCATGCTACAAAAGGATACAAGGGATAAAGTGTACGTACCTTTGAAGAACTATTCTTCAAGTATCCCTCGACCAGACTCCAATGCGTCCAAAGTAGCACTAGAATGAACCGAATAGAACATGACCTCCACAAACGTCTGAATGAGCTTCGACCCCAATTGAGTCCAACTCAATCCACAAACTGTGTTAGAACACCACCACAAATGTTACCTTGGTATTCTCAGTGTGAGAATCCAGGAGTTGTGGGCTCTGTATGATCTTGGATTGAGGAAAATAGGAGGTATACGATCAAGTAAGTGGGAGATATGAAGACCGTCTTGAAGGATTTCATGCCTAAGAGTTCCATGAGCGCGTTCGGATCGCTCCGATCTCACCATGACTGAAATACAAACATTATACATTCAACACATACAGTTATGCAAATAAATCTAATTATTGCCATGCTCAGAACAAGATAATTAACAAAGGGATAGAGTTCCATACCAGTTGAAGATAATCTTCACATTCTGGAACTCTAATGCAGTGGAACCCTCCAAATATTCTACCAACGCCCGAAGGAAAACATCTACTGCAGCAACACGATCAACGCGAACTCACAACCGCAACGGGGACGACACCACCACTAATGAGCCCTAGGTATTCTTGAAGTGAAAACTCAAAGGGTGGGCTTTGGTGAATTTGGTAGAGAACGGAGGAAAAACGAGTCGTGTAGGCGATAAACAAGTGGGAGAGAAAACAACGCTATCGCATAACAAAGGTGCTTATCGCATAGGATGAGCTACACAATCATGTAGTATTTACTGAACGATCATTTAGGAAAAGGTACACAATTGTTTAGTAAAACCAGCACACTATACGATCGTTTAGAAAAGCTATTCGATCTTGTATGCGATAGTGTGCGATCGTTTAGGCGCGAGGTATACGATCGTTTAGGTAGAGAACGATATCATATAGGCTCTCAAGCGATCGTTTACCTTCACTAATGCATGCTTCCGAATTCTTTTGGGCAAATTACGGACGATCGATTGCTCAATTCAAAATGAAAACTTTTTCATTTTTAACCCATCGGTTACCATAACCAACGCTACCCACTACCCACGTCCGTGAAGGATCTCATACCGAGAGTTCCATGAGCGTGTTCAGATCGCTCCGATTTCACAGTGACCGAAATACAAATGATATACATTTAACACATACAGTTATGCATATAAATCTAATTATCGGCATGCTCAGAATACAATAATTAACAAGGAAAAAGGTTCATTTCAGATGAAGACTCTCTTCATATGTCTGAACCTTAAGCAGCGAAAAACCTCCCATTGATCTACCAGCACCCGACGAGTATGTCGACTGCAACAGCACGATCCGAATGTACATGAACAATGCAGCAGGGACAACACCACCACAAGAGAAACCTGGGTATTCTCGGTGTCAAAAACCCAAAGAGTGGGCTCTGGTGAGTTTGGTAGAGGACGGAGGAGAAGGCGTCGTGTAGATGATAAGCAAGTGGGAGATGAACTCCGCTATCATATAGTGGGAGATGAACTCCGCTATCATATAGTGGAAATTCTTATCATATAGTAGAGCTACACGATCGTTTAGGAAAAACTGAACGATCATTTAGAGAACGCGTGAAGTAGATATCATTTAGACGAATGAGCTTCTATTGTATAGACTCTCGGCGATTTGCTTTCACAGATTCTATTTGGGCGCGGGTGATACGAATGAACGATTGAAAATTATCAAATGAAAACTATTTTCATTGCTTTAACCCGCCAGTTACCATAACCTTCGCAGCCCCACTTCCTACGTCTGAACGTGGATCAATCGGTTAATTATCAAATAAATTAATAAATATAATCATATTATATTTATATCCTATAGTTTGATATTCATATATGTACTATAGTATTTTCTCCCCTACTTGATATAAATCGTATTTATATCTAATTTCTTCCAAAATAATGTATCTCATACATTTAGCCAATTATATCATATATAATTAACCAATCCAATTATATCATATATAATTGAACTTCCTCTTGTCAATTGAACATTTTAAATTAACCTAAACATTGGTTCTCGATTTTAACCAAGCTACCCAGGTGACCTAATGGACCTGTGGCTCGAAGCTCCAACAGTACGTGAATAGCTGACTAAACTCTTTAGTCACGAGATCCACCATCCATTAACTATCAGTGATTCCACTAAAGACCAACAGTTGAACTCTTCTTACCACAAATATATTTCTGTGTCCATTGGATATAATCAATCATAAGTACGATGACCCTTCACGGATGCTCGTAAGTACAGCCGGGCCAATTTACCGTTTTACCCCTATAGTTACATCTCACTCCTTAAGTATCATTGACTCCTCTAATGAACAATACAATATAGTCCAACTATGTGTGAACATCTCTCGGGCCAGGAGAAGGTGTGTGGCGCCACATCGTTCAAGCCCCGAAATCAGCCCTTAAAGGAGCCATCTATCTACTTACCCCTGCCTCGGGGAAGGAGTGAATTCTATCTTGTGTAGCTGAGTTTCCAACTCCCAAATCAGACGAATCCCCAAAATGGTAGGTTTAAATCGGCGAACTGGCCACTCACACCCATACAAATCAAAGAACCGCCTTCAATGGCAGGAGTTCCCAACTCACTAAGGATTAAGGTCATGTTACCTATGGTCATTCTAGTGAAGTGAAGTCTCTGTCATGAACGGTGTTATATAATGAGACGTTAACACTTCGTTGTCAGGTCTTATACAAACTCTTTGTATAGGACGCCCCACTCGCATGTTCGCAACACGAATGATCAGGATCAGACCATCTGTGACAAGTCACAACACTTGTGACCATTCCAAAAAGCGAGTTGCATTCGTATCGTTACCAGGATAAGGTTTCCCTCCTATATCCATATACTACAGACTATTTTGGTTATCACTCAAGACATGATCCACTTGTATGTCACCACATACATGCTTGAGTGACATATAGATAACTAGGGATTTTATGTTTATTGGTTTTTGGTAAAGCAAATAAAAAAAGTAATTGAGCAAAAATTCAAGATGTGAAGTAAATATCATATATTAACAACAGAAACGTTTGTATATACTGTTTACAAACTACAGGACACAAGACTTTAGGGCATCAACCCCAACAATTTCCCACTTGTCCTAAAGCGAAGTGGGGTATACAAAAAACTTAGTACAAAACAATAAACTAGGGCATATAAAAGCCCAGTACAATAAAATCTCCCACTTGCCCTAGTTCAGCCGCGGGCGATCCTGTAGACCCATGCTCCGTAGGTGAACCTCAAACACTATAGCAGTGAGAGCCTTTATAAATGGGTCAGCAATATTAAAATGGCTTAGGATAGACTGATCCGTCTCACCTCCTCAATTTCTTGAGGCGTCTTAGGACATATTTCCTTAGATAAAGTGACTCCATGCCTAAAAGGCAGTAAGCCCTTCCTAGAGTCCTGCATCGAGTACTTGAGCAACATTTTGTCAATGTACGATGCCTAAGACAGTGCTAGCACTTTGTTTTGTCGATCCCAAAAGATCTAGATACTAGAACAAACTGAGCCTCTCCCAAATCTTGCAATTGGAATTGGGTCGCTAGTCAGTTCTTAACTGCAGTCAGTAGACCTACATCATTCCCAATGAGTAAGATAACATCTACGTACAACAATAAGAATACTACTGAAGCGTTGATGATCTTCTTGTAAATACAAGGTTCATCAACGTCGCCATCCAGGTCAACATCCTTCATTTCCTTCTTATAAGACAACGGATCCTCAACGTCACCATTTGATACCATAGCAAGGATTTCCGTGAAAACCAAATAGCGAACAGGTGGGTTCTCAACCCTTCCACTACATCGAGGTTCCCTCAACTCTTGAGGTAGAACTGACCTACTGGATAATCTCCAATCAACAACTCTTATTGATGTAGCAGGCTCTTCAACAACTCTTGTTGAAGTTTCAGTAGTTTCATTGGAAAGCTCACGCAACACGACTTTGCTTCATGGACCGTGTTCCCTTATATGATCCTCTTCCAGGAATGTAGTATTTGTTGAAACAAACAGCCTATTTACCATTGGATCATAAAAATAACCCCTCGTGTATCTTTGGGGTAGCCTACAAAGAGGCACAATCTCGATCGTGGTTCCAAACTAGCTTTACGTCCGTTCCACAACTTCAGAGGTGTTCTTGCAACACTCTTGGAGGGAACACAGTTGAGTATATAGACCGTAGTCTCCACGGCGAAACCCCAAAACGAGTCTGGTAAGGAAGCGTAACTAATCATCGAGTGAACCATGTCTAACAAGGTCCTATTTCTCCTCTCCGTTACACCATTCTGCTGAGGTGTACTTGGCGCTGAGAGTTGGAAAATGATTCCATGTTCTATCAAATAGTCCTGGAATACGGAGTCCAAAAACTCTCCACCTCAATCCGATCGAAGTGTTTTAATCCGTCTATCCAATGCGTTTTCAACTTCAGCCTTGAACTCTTTGAACTTTTCAAAGGATTGAGACTTCCGTTGCATAAGATAAACATACCCGTACCTGGAGTAATTATCAGTAAAATTGATAAAATAATCATAGCCACCTCGGGCTCGTACATTCATAGAACCACAAAGGTCAGAATGTACTAATACAAGAGGCTCCTTGGCTCTAGAACTTTTCCAGTAAAAGGTCATTTAGTCATCTTACCCTCAAGGCAAGATTCATACACAGGTAAAGAATTTTCTTCTAACTCATTTAGAAGTTCATTCTTCATCAATCTCTCAATCCTATTGAGATTAATGTACCCTAAACGAAGATGCCAAAGTTGGGCATTTTCTTTCAGAGAAATTTGTCGACGTTTTGATTGAGTTATGGTAGTTCTGAACATTTCTGTATTATGGAGGGAATTAATGGCTAACGGCCTTAGCACAAATAAATTCGATTCTAGATTTGCTATGTAAATAAAAACACTATCTTTATGAATAAACGCTTGATTCAAATGGAAAGAAACAATGTATTTACATTGCAATAAAAACTTTATAGAAATAAGGTTCATTTTTAGTTCAGGAACAATATATACATCATCTAAAATAAGAAACTTATTCTAAAAAGCTAATTGAAGTCCTCCCACTACCACAGCCGAGACGACGTGCCTGGTGCTTACTCGCATCATCATCTCATTAGCCTCCAACTGTCGCCAAGATCTAATCTTCTGCAAAGAAGAACAAACATGATTAGTGGCGCCTGAATCAATTATTCAGGCAAAATCATCATTCTCCACTAAACAAGTTTCAAGCACAAGTAAATCACATTTACCTTTATCGGCCTTGGCCTTAGCCTTGGCTGCTTTCTTCTCTTTCAGATATCAAGGATAGTTCCTCTTCTAGTGTTCATCTTGGTTGCAGTGGAAACACTTTCCTTTAACAACCTGTGGATGCCTCCTTGGGGCGACAGGCGGTGGGTTAGCAGGTGCTTTCCCTTTTCCCTTACCACTCTTCTTCTTCTTCCCATTTGCAGAGTTAGAAGCAGAAGGTGCAAACTTTGTTCCTAAGGTCGAACCTCTATGGAACGTCTTGGCGGATGAAACAACATTTGCCTCACCCTTCTGCCTCTCCTTACTTTTCAGTAAAGATTGGTATGTCTGCAACTCGTTGAGGAGAGTTGTAAGGTTATATTTCACTTTGTTAAGAATCACATTGCTAACAAAGTGCACGAAGCTCTTCGACAAAAAATGCAGGATTATGCTAACCTGGCTGCCCTCATCGATGGTAGACCTATTCAACTCCACCATATTAAAGTGGACCATCATGTTTAGCACATGTTCATGAACATAGGCGCCTTCTTGCATTTTGGAGTTAAATATGTATTTAAGAGCCTCATGCATAAGCTATTCAGGCGATTGTCCAAACATCCCCTGCAGGGGCTCCATGATCTCACACGCTGAGACTATAGGCTCATGTTTCTTGGCCAAGACTTTAGAAAGACTTGCCAAGATGTAGACTCTGGCCTTCTCATTCGCCCTTGTCCATCGCTCGTATGCCTCCCGAACACTTCGAGCGATATTTGGAGCTGGAATAGGAGGAAAAGCCTCTGTGAGAGCAAACATGAGAACCTCGATGATTAGGATCGTTGTGATCATGTGTTTCCATGTTCAAAAATTGTCGCCAGTTAATTTTTTGGCGCTTAACAATGATAACGTGGTTGTTTTCATTTGAAAATTTTGTTGAAAATACGAACAAAACTTTATTAGATTTTGCTAAACCACTTTTAAACCAATCAGTTTTGTAAAACAGTTTCAAGTACCCTAAGTTATAGACTTCTATTTTGCAATGATGCCCTAGTGAGGCAGGACAAACGCCATCGGTGGGGTGATCGGTTGCACCTTCGTTGGGATGAGACATTTTCAACCATTAAGGATAACCAACTCTTGAACTGAACCTAACAGCCACCATTTTTCGGTCCAAAATCGTTAACCTTTAACTATTCCGCATAAGTGTAACCCCTCGCTTTCGGTGCCAGAGTCCCGCCCTAATGCGCTTACCGTAGGGAAAAGACAGATTAGGATAAGAGATTAAGTTACCTTATCCTCTTACAGGAGATCAAATAAAGAAACGCGCAAAACTGCCATCCTTTAGGGGGCACTCCCAGTGTGCCTCGAGGCGATACACAGTAACGTTATTCAACCTAACGAGGGAGACCGAGGGATATGCCTGTCTCTTATACACATCTAGATGTGTATAAGAGACAGACCTTATCCTCTTACAGGAGATCAAATAAAGAAACGCGCAAAACTGCCATCCTTTAGGGGGACACTCCCAGTGTGCCTCGAGGCGATACACAGTAACGTTATTCAACCTAACGAGGGAGACCGAGGGATATGCTGTCGCATTTTCTGCTTCCACTTGCTATGAACACTCTCTCCATCCACCTTGATATTGACCTACCCAAACACCATCTGTTGGGGGGACACGCCAAAGTTGCCGCAAGGCTGAGGATAGATTTCACGGTGTGGACTATTTAGAGAAACATGAAATATTTAAATGAAGCATCTTATGCCCCAAGTACCTCCCACTGAATGTTCTACCTAGAGATTCATTAACCTAGACAATCCGGCTACTGATTTTAGTCTAAGTCGTCTTTTTAAACTCTGTTCATAAACAACATTTGTCTATGAAATATGAATAAGTTCAAGTAGTCATATTTAAACACTTTAATGGACTGTCCTTAACTTGCATGCATGCATCAAATCTATCTAATTCACCTTTCTAGGTAAGTTCCCAGGTCGGGGTGTTACGTTTTCACCAACTTAAATATCCCAGCCTAGACAGAACCCCCTTAGACAAAAGGTCCATTATAGATAAATTTGCTACACTTTAACCTTTTATTAACCAATTTAATCCTATTAAACTAATTAAAAGATTAAAGCCTTAGGGTTACTAATCGTATTAGAACCGTGATCTTAGGTCTATGAGATCCAAGTTTTAAACACTTTAAAACCATGAATTAAACCTAAGTGAGCATGCATGTCTTTCTTATTTCTTTTAGTTCTAACTTCTCTTTAACTCTTAAAAAAACAACTAAAAAATATTGCACATAACGAGGCGTTTATAACATTTATAAAGTAGCCTATGTGTCATGCTTCATGCGATATCTGGTCATTATTATATAACTTTTATATTACACGTAATAACCAACCAAACATGCTATCATTCATCCTTATACTATAACAATTATAATATAAAGATAATGCATGTCAATGCTTTTTATACATGCATAAATATAACTCTTATATTATATGATGCATGAGCATGCACTTACATAATTAAAATCATGTTTCTCTAAATTATAACAATTACAATAAAGAGATGATGCATGATCATTGCATAACCTAAGATGGGATTTACTATATGTGCATACTATATGACATATTAAACATACATCGCATGTAATAAAGGATTAATGGACCGGGATGAATCTTTACAAAATCAGAATGAAAAAACCCTATCTATTACATTTTTCATCGAGCAAACCGGTTCACAGGCGAACCGGGTCTTGAACTGCTAGGAGGTCTTCATCGTGTAGAAAATGCCGCAAGTAGACGACCGTTCAGTGCGAACTAGACGATAGAAGCATAAATAAATGATCGCGTAGACGACGACGAGGCTGCGAAGCTTGATCGTCTATGTGATCGTGTAGCGCGATGACAAGTAAATGATTTACATCAAGTTACTAAGCGATCGTTTAGTCAGTTACTAAGCGGTGAAGCTTGCTGACCTAAACGATCGTCTAGCGCACGCGCTTTAAACGATACGCGAGCATCTGATCGTCTACACGATGCGTTCAACAGTAAACAATTTACCTTGCGATGCTAAGCGATCGTTTAGTCAGTTACTAAGCGATGAAGCTTGCTGACCTAAACGATCGTCTAGCACGCGCGCTTTAAACGATACGTGAGCATCTCATCGTCTAACCGATGTGTGCCACTTGGTAAACGATTTACCTTGCGATGCTAAGCGATCTTTTAGTTAGTTACTAAGCGATGAAGCTTGCTGATCTAAACGATCGTCTGGCGCGCGCGTATTAAATGATACTCAACAATGCGTGCCCGATCGTCAACCCAATACGACCAACTCTTGGTTGTTACCCCATCGTTTAAACGATGCGTTCAACCACAATCGTGTACTCCTTCGTCTTTACGATGCAATAGACAACGATTGCGTAGAACCTCTTCTACACGATGCGATCAACCCTATATCGTCTCCTTCCTCGAAGAGCCGTAACCTTTGCTCAAAACTTCGACGAACGACACAAGACTTCAAACATTTTGAATATAGACTCGATTACGATTATTTATGCCCAAAAATGCAGGGGCCTTTACAAACAACTGCAAATGTAAAAGAAATTAAACAAACCGAGGCAATTCATCCCGAAAACATCCATTGGCACATCCACAACAGATTTAACAATTAAAATAGCGTAGAAATGCACCCACCATGAATGTATATGTTATTTCGTTGCAACAGATGAAAATGGAGTATAAGAACCTGTCTCTAATACCAATTGAAGGATCTCATACCGAGAGTTCCATGAGCGTGTTCAGATCGCTCCAATTTCACAGAGACCGAAACACAAACGATATGCATTCAACACATACAGTTGTGCATATAAATCTAATTATCGGCATGCTCAGAATACAATAATTAACAAGGAAAAAGGTTCATATCAGATGAAGACTCTCTTCGTATGTCTGAACCTTAAGCAGCGGAAAACCTCCCACCGATCTATCATCACCTGGCGAGTATGTCGATTGCAATAGCACGATCCGAATTTACACAAACAATGCAGGGGGGATGACACCACCACAAGAGAAACTCGGGTATTCTCGGCGTCAAAAACCCAAAGAGTGGACTCTGGTGAGTTTGGTAGAGGATGGAGGAGAAGGCGTCGTGTAGGCGATAAGTAAGTGGGAGATGAACTCTGCATCGTATAGCGGAAATGCTTATTGTATAGTAGAGCTACACAATCGTTTAGGAAAAACTGAATGATCGTTTAGGAAATATGTATACGATCATTTAGAGAATGCGTGAATTAGACGATCATATAGACGAACGAGCTTCTATTGTATAGGCTCTCGCGATCGCTTTCACGGATTCTCTTTGGGCGCGGGCGATATGAATGCACGATTAAAAACTATCAATGAAAACAATTTTCATTGCTTTAACCTGCCGGTTAGCATAAACTTCGCAGCCCCACTTCCCACGTCCGAACGTGGATCAATCGGTTAATTGTCAAATAATTAATCAATTAATTTAATTATTCTATAGTTTGATATTATATATCTACTATAGTATTTTCTTCCCTATTTGATATATATCATATTTATATCTAACCTCCAAAATAATGTACCTCATACATTTAGCCAATTATATCATATATAATTAACCAATCCAATTATATCATATATAATTGAACTTCCTCTTGTCAAAAGTGAACATTTCAAATTAACCCAAACACTGGTTCTCAACTTTATCCAAGCTACTCAGGTGACCTAATGGACTTGTGGCTCAAAGCTCCAATGGTATGTAAATAGCTGACTAAATTCTTTAGTCACGAGATCCACCATTCGTTAACTGTCAGTGATTCTACTAAAGACCAACAGCTGAACTCTTCTTACCACAAATATATTTCTGTGTCCATCGGATATAACCAATCATGAGTACGATGACCCTTCAAAGATGCTCATAAGTACAGTTGGACCAATTTACTGTTTTTCCCCTGTAGTTATATCTCACTCCTTAAGTACCATTGATTCCTCTAATGAATAATACAACATAGTTCAACTATGTGTGAACATCTCTCAGGCAACAAGAAGGTGTCTGGCACCACATCGTTCCAGCCCTAGAATCAGCCCTTAAGGGAGCCATCTATCTACTTACCCCTGACTCGGGGAAGAATTTCATCTTGTGAAGCTGAGTTTCCAGCTCCCAAATCAGACAAATCCCTAAAATGGTAGGTTTGAATCGGCGAACTGGCCTCTTGCACCCATACAAATCAAAGGACCATCCTCAATGGCAGGAGTTCCCAACTCACTCAGGATTGAGGTCATGTTACCTATAGTCATCCTAATGAAATGAAGTCTCTGTCATGAACGGTGTTATATAACGAGACGTTAACACTTCGTTGTCAGGTCTTATACAAATTCTTTGTATAGGACGCCCCCGCTCGCATGTCCCCAACACGAATGATCAGGATTAGACCATCTGTGACAAGTCACAACACTTGTGACCATTCCACAAAGCGGGCCGCATCCATAGCATTACCAGGATAAGGTTTCCCTTCTTTATCCATATACTAAGACCATTTTGGTTATCACTCAAAACATGATCCACTTGTATGTCACCACATACATGCTTGAGTGACATACATATAACTAGGGATTTTATGTTTATTGGTTTGTGGTAAAGCAAATAAAACAATTAACCGAGCAAAACAATAAGATGTGAAGTAAATATCATATATTAACAATCACCGGTGTTCGTACAAACTATTTACAAACTACAGGACATGAGTGGGCTCTGGTGAGTTTGGTAGAGGACGGAGGAGAACAGGTCGTGTAGACGATAAGCAAGTTGGAGATGAAACTCTACTATCGTATAGCAGAAGTGCTTATCGCATAGAGAAGCTACACGATCGTGTAGGATTTGCTAAACGGTCGTTTAGGAAAAGGTATACGATCATTTAACTAAATCGGCATACTATACGATAGTTTAGAGAAGTTATTCGATCGTCTAGGCGACAATGTGCGATCGTTTAGGCGTGAGGTATACAATCGTTTAGACAGAGAACGCTATCGCATAGGCTCTCAAGTGATTGTTTTGAATCATCAACGTGCACTTCACGAATTCTTTTGGGCGCGGACGACAATCGATTACACGATCAAATGCCTTTTCATTAAATGAAAAACAATTTTCAAAACTATAACCCACCGGTTACCATAACCTTCACGGCCCTATCTTCCCACGACCGAACGTGGATTAATTGGTTAATTATTAAATAATTAATCAATTAATTTAATTAATAAATATAATCATATTATATTTATATCCTATAGTTTGATATCATATATCTACTATAGTATTTTTCCTCTACTTGATATAAATCATATTTACATCTAATTTCCTCCAAAATAATGTATCTCATACCTGTCTCTTATACACATCTAGATGTGTATAAGAGACAGCAATTATATCATATATAATTGAACTTCCTCTTGTCAATTTGAACATTTCAAATTAACCCAAACACTGGTTCTCGACTTTATCCAAGCTACCCAGGTGACCTAATGGACCTATTGCTCAAAGCTCCAACGATACTGACTAAACTCTTTAGTCAAGAGATCCACCATCTGTTAACTGTCAGGGATTCCACTAAAGACCAACAACTGAACTCTTCTTACCACAAATATATTTCTGTGTCCATTGTATATAACCAATCATGAGTACGATGACCCTCCACAGATGCTCGTAAGTACAACTTGGCCAATTTACCGTTTTACCCCTATAATTCATCTCACTCCTTAAGTACCACTGATTCCTCTAATGAAAAATACAACATAGTCCAACTATGTATGAACACCTCTCGGGCCAAGAGAAGGTGTGTGGCGCCACATCGTTCAAGTCCCGGAATTAGTCCTTAAGGGAGCCATCTATCTACTTACTCCTGCCTCGGGGAAGGAGTGAATTCCATCTTGTGTAGCTGAGTTCCCAGCTCCCAAATTAGACGAATCCCCAAAATGGTAGGTTTGAATCGGCGAACTGGCCACTCGCACCCATACAAATCAAAGGATAATCCTCAATGGCAGGAGTTCCCAACTCACTCAGGATTGAGGTTATGTTACCTATGGTCATCCTAATGAAGTGAAGTCTCTGTCATGAACGGTGTTATATAACGAGACGTTAACACTTCGTTGTCAAGTCTTATACAAACTCTTTGTATAGGACGCCCCCGCTCGCATGTCCCCAACATGAATGATCAGGATTAGACCATCTGTGACAAATCACAACACTTGTGACCATTCCACAAAGCGAGCTGCATCCGTAGCATTCCAGGATAAGGTTTCCCTTCTTTATCCATATACTACAGACCATTTTGGTTATCACTCAAAACATGATCCATTTGTATGTCACCACATACATGCTTGAGTGACATACAAATAACTAGGGATTTTATGTTTATTGGTTTGTGGTAAAGCAAATAAAACAATTAACCGAGCAAAACAACAAGATGTGAAGTAAATATCATATTTAACAATCAACGGTGTTCGTACAAACTATTTACAAACTACAGGACACAAGACTTTAGGGCATCAACCCTAACACTTACGATCTCGAAAGATCTGTATAACTAGAACAAACTGAGCCTCTCCCAAATCTTGCATTTGGAATTGGGTCGCTAGCCAGTTCTTAACTACAGTTAATAGACCTACATCATTCCCAATGAGTAGAATAACGTCTTCGTACAACACTAAGAATACTACTGAAGCGTTGACGTCTACTTAGGGCGACAGGTGATGGGTTAGCAAGTGCCTTCCCTTTTCCCTTACCACGCTTTTTCTTCTTCCCCTTTGCAGAGTTAGAAGTAGAAGGTGCAGACTTCGTTCCTGAGGTTAAACCTTTATGGAACGTCCTGGAGGATGAAGCATCATTTGCCTCACCCTTTTGTCTCTCCTTACTTTTCAGTCAAGATTGGTATTTCTACAACTCGTTGAGGAGAGTTGTAAGGTTATATTTCACTTTGTTAAGAATCACATTGCTAACAAAGTGCAGGAAGCTCTCCGGCAAAGAATGCAGGATTATGCTAACCTGGCTCCAATACCAATTGAAGGATCTCATGCCTAAGAGTTCCATGAGCGCATTCGAATCGCTCCGATCTCACCGTGACCGAAATACAAACATTATACGTTTAATACATACAGTTATGCAAATAAATCTAATTATCGGCATGCTCAGAACAAGATAATTAACAAAAGGACAGAGTTCCATACCAGCTGAAGACAATCTTCACACTCCGGAACTCTAACGCAACGGAACCCTCCAAATGTTCTACCAACGCCAGGTGGAAAACGTCGACTGTAGCAGCACGATCAACGTGAACTCACGACCGCAACGGGGATGACACCATCACTAATGAGCCCCGGGTATTCTCAGAAAACCCAAAGGGTGGGCTTTGGTGAATCTGGTAGAGGATAGAAGAAAAAGGAGTCGTGTAGGCGATAAGCAAGTGGGAGAGAAAACAACGCTATCGCATAGCAGAAATGCTTATCGCATAAGAGAAGCTACACGATCGTGTAGGATTTACTGAATGATCATTTAGGAAAAGGTACACGATTGTTTAATAAAATCGGCACACTATACGATCGTTTAGAGAAGTTATCCGATCGTGTAAGTGACAGTGTGCGATCGTTTAGGCGCGAGGTATACGATCTTTAAGCGGAGAACAGTATCGTATAGGCTCTCAAGCGATCGTTTACCTTCACCAACGTGCGCTTCCGAATTCTTTTGGGGAATTACGGATGATTGATTGCTCGATTCAAAATGAAAACTTTTTTCATTTTTAACCCATCGGTTACCATAACCAACGCTACCCACTACCCACGACCGAACGTGGATTAATTGGTTAATATTAAATAATTAATCAATTAATAAATATAATCATATTATATTTATATCCTATAGTTTGATATCATATATTATCTACTATAGTATTTTTCTTTACTTGATATAAATCATATTTAATCTAATTTCCTCCAAAATAATGTATCTCATACAGTTAGCCAATTATACATATAATAATTAACCAGTCCAATTATATCATATATAATTGAACTTCCTCTTGTCAATTTGAAACATTTCCAATTAACCCAAACACTGGTTCTCGACTTTATCCAAGCTACCCAGATGACCTAATGGACCTGTGGCTCGAAGCTCTAACGATACGTGAATAGCTGACTAAACTCTTTAGTCACGAGATCCACCATCAGTTAACTGTTAGTGATCCACTAAAGACCAACAACTGAACTCTCTTACCATAGATATATTTTTGTGTCCATCGAATATAACCAATCATGAGTATGAATGACCCTTCACAGATGTCGTAAGTACAGCTGGGCCAATTTACTATTTTGCCCCTGTAGTTATATCTCACTCCTTAAGTACCACCGATTCCTCTAATGAACAATACAAATAGTCCAACTATGTGTGAGTACCTCTCGGGCCAAGAGAAGGTTGTGTGGCGCAACATCGTTCAAGCCCTGGAATCACCCCTTAAGGGAGCAATCTGTCTACTTACCCTGCTTAGGGAAGGAGTGAATTCCGATCTTGTGCATCTGAGTTCCCACCTCCAAATCAGATGAATCCCAAAATGGTAGGTTTGAATCGGTGACCTGCGCCACTCGATGTGTAGCCACGATCAATGAGTAACTATCGTATAGTTAACTCTTAGCTCGACCGTATTTATGCTATCAACGCTATCGCTTAGTAAAAACTCTTTTACTTGATAGCTTTTCTTGTGAGATTCTCCAAATGAATCAACCACTAATTTTGGAAACAATTTTCCTTTTTATCTCATAGTTATCATAAATTCCAATAACCTCCACTCATTCGGTTTATTAGAGAAAAAGAATTAATTATCATATAATTATTATATCATAAATAAATATGATAACATTATCATATTATATTATAACCTATATTTTAATATTCATCATATGAACACATATAAACCATAGTTTCTCTTCTTTTTTATGGTACTTAATAAAATCATATTTATATTAATTTCTCCAATTAATGTATCTAAACATCATATCAATTATATCACATATAACTGAATTTCCTCTTGTTAATTTGAACACTTCAAATCAACAAAAATCTGATTCTCAACTTGAACCCATTGAGCTACCTAAGGGAACCTCATGGCCCTGTAAGCTTGAAGCTCCCACGGTAAGGTGAATGACTGACTAAACTCTTTAGTCACGAGATCCGCACATCTGTTAACTGTCGGGCACCTCCACAAAGACTGACAGCTACACTCTTCTCACTACAGATATATTTCTGTGTCCATATGACCAATCAACAGTGTGATAACCCTTCACGAATCGGCTCGTAAAGTATAGCTGGGCCAATTTACCATTTTTCCCTTGTAGTTACATCTAACTCCGTAAACCAATTGATTCTCTAATGAAACAACAAGTCATAGTATTGTCATAGTTCCTACTATGATTGAGTTCCTCTCTCCAAAGAGAGAGTTGGTGGCCACTTGTTCAAGACCCAGAATCAGTCCTTAAGGGAGCAAATTTATCTACTTACCCCTGCTTTCAGGGAAGGAGTGAATTCCGTCTTATGTGCGGAGTTCCCAGCTCCCTAATCAACGAATCCCCACAAAAGGTAGGCTGTTGAGTTGACAATCTAGCCACTCTCAAGATTAAGGTCATGTCACATATAGTTATTTTAGGTGAAATGTAAGTCTCAATTATCACGGCGTAATATAAAGTAAGTTCAATTATCAACGGCGTAATATAAAGAGACTAATTCATTACATTGTCCAGTCTTATACAAACTCTTTATAAGGACACCCCCACTCGCATGTCTCCACGTGAATGGTCAGGATCAAGACCATTTGTAGCATTTTACAACACTTGTAAATATCTACAAAGCAGGTCGTATTCGTAGTGTCACAGGATAAGGTATCCCTCATTTATCCTTATACTACAGACGATTTTAGATTATTACTTAAGGCATATCCACTTTGTATGTCTCACATACATGCTTAAGTTACATGACATAACCATGGATCTTAGTTTATTGGATATGAGTATGCCAAATAAAATAACACTTATTTTATTATTAACAATGTGTATAAAATGTTTACAAAAACGAGACCCACCGGGAGATTAGGACATCAACTCCAACAATCTTCCAGTTGTCCTAATGCCTCGGGAACTAATGTACAATACATAAAAAAAATACAATATATAATAAAACTAAGGCATACTCTATACCCCAGTATAATCTCCCACTTGCCTTAACAAGGCGCCGCATGTCTGTAAACCTAGGCTCTCTAGATGACCCTCAAACACACTTTAGCGTGAGAGCCTTGTAAACGAATCAGCACATTTTGCTCCAGCGCGATCTTCGTGACTACCACATCACCACAATGCACAATCTCTCTAATCAAATGATACTCCATTAAATATGCTTGCCTCTTCGGTGACTCTGAGGCTCTTGGAATTTGCCACAGCCCAAGTTTATCACAATAGAGAGTGATCGGTAAAGACATATTTGGAACAACTCCAAATCTGTAAGGAACTTCTTAAGCAAACAACCTCTTTAGCAACTTCACAAGTGGCTACGTGTTAGGCTTTCCATAGTGGACGTTCGTGATGCATCCTTGCTTGATGTTGGGCCAACTACAGCCTTTCCATTCAGAGTGAACACTGACCAAATGTCAATTTCTGAGAATTCTCTATCAGTCTGAAAGTCATCTGTGTATCCTTAAGGATCAAATCCTTATCTCCATACATGAGTATATAGCATCTCGTCTCCGAAGATACTTGAGAATCGTTTTGACCGCTGTCCAATGGTATAATCCTTGATTGGACTGATATTGACTAAAAATCTCTACTGTATAGCAAATGTCAGGTCTAATTACATAACATGCATACATGAGGCTTCCAACAGTCGAAGCATAGGGAATTCGTCTCATTTTCTCAACCTCTTTTAAGTGTCTTAGGACATTGTTCCTTAGACAAATAATTCATGCCTGAAGGGTAATAAACCCCTCTTGAAATTCTACATCGAGTACCTGATCAACATCTTGTCAATGTACGATTCCTGAGACAAGGCCAACCTCTTAATTCTTACGATCCCGATGATTTGGATCCCTAGAACATACTACGCTCTCCAATCTTTCATTTTGAATTTGGCAGCTAGCCACTTTTTAATGTCAGTCAAGAAAACCTACATCATTCCCAAGGAGTAGGATATCATCCACATACAGTACTAGGAAAGCTACTGAGTTGTTGATGATTTTCTTGTAACACAAGACTCATCAACATTTTAATCAAAGCCAAATGATTGATCGCACTATCAAAATCTAATGTTCCACGATCTAAATGCTTGTTTCAGTCCATAAATAGATCTATTAAGCCTACAAACTCTTACTCTTGATCTGGAACAATGAACCTCTCTGGTTGAGCCATGTAGATGGTTTCCTTAAGATTACATTCAGAAAGGCATATTGACGTCCATTTTCCATAACTCATAATCATAAATGTGGCTATGGACAAGAAGTCCTGATAGACTTCAACATAAAAATAGGTGAGAAAATTTTTCTCATAGTCCATTTCCCTCGACTTTGGGTATAAACCTTTGCCACGAGTCTAAGCCTTAAAGGTCTGCACTTTTCCATCTACCCTTGTTTTCTCTTGTAGATCTACTTACACCCTATAGTTTTACCTCATCTGGTTGATCCACATTCCCAGACATAATTGAAGTAACATAGACTTCATTTCCTAATTCATGGCTTTAATCCAACTTCAATCTTGTTAACATCCTCCATTGCTTGCTTATAAGACAATGGATCTTCAACAACCATCTAATCAGACATGATTTTGGGGGCTTCAGTCAAACCCATGTAGCATTCCGGTGGGGTTTGTAACCTCCCACTACGTCGAGGCAGCCTTAACTCTTAAGATGGTTGACTCGATGAACCGACATCAACAACCTTGTTGATCTATTAGTCCTATTCACACAGTTATTGAGCTCTTTTGTAATCTCATTAGAAATCTCATGTAAAACAAGCTTGCTTCGTGGTTTATGATCTCTGATGTGTCTTCTTCTAAGAAGATAGCATTGTCGATACAAACACCTTATTCTCACTCAGATCATAGAAGTATCCCCCCTCATTTCCTTGGGTAGCTTACAAAGAGGCAAACTTTCGAACACAGTTCCAACTTCTTAGGGTTACGCACAAGCACGTGGGCCGAACATCACTCAAATGAAACGAAGTGGCGTAAACACCTTTACAGCCTCTCTTCAG